>NC_069506.1:161952194-162237194 GCF_027579735.1 Bombina bombina | reverse complement strand
GTCAAATAGTAATCCTAGGTGCAATCTGGAGTGTGCAAATGTCTTTAACAATATGGCAGAAGTGCATACAAAGAGAAAAGCGCTCTACCAGGAATGAACAACAGCTCCGTAGCTTGTTCAATGGCAGATTACCACCTAAGAGCAGCTTCTATTAGCCCTGTTGTGCTTTTCACAGAGGAAAACTTTTCTGAAGTATATCAGTCTGATCCCGCCAAGTAAGGTCAGTCCAGCCCCAAAATACCAGGCAATTCTCCTCTGAAAAAGGAACATGACAACTCCAGACAATCGTTTCAGTCTTCTGTGGGCCTCTTCAGTGAGGTCCAGCCAAATTCCTAAGCACACTGAGCAAGGAGTCCTCTTCTGGTTTCTCCCATCACCCTTAGGGAGACCTCCCCAGGGTCATAATATAAATGCATACAAAGAGAGAATGTGGACTCCTTGCTCAGTATGCTTAGAGGAATATGACTACACCTCAGTGACGAGGCCCAATGAAGGCTGAAATGTAAGTCTGGGGTTGCTGTGTTCCTTATTCAGAGAGGAATTGCCTGGTATTTTGGCAATGGATGGACCGTAGTAGGCGGGATCTGACTGATATACTACAGGAAAGTTCTACGCTGTGAAAAGCATAACTGGGCTAAAAAGAAGCTGCACCCAGGTGGTAAATTGAAAAGGCTAACAATTTTATTGAGCTTGTTGTTTGTTCCTGTGAGTGCGCTTCTCTCTGTGTGTATTAAGTCTCCCTAAGAGAAAAAGAGGCAACCAGACATGGAATTCTTGCTCAGTGTGCTTAGAGGAATATGGCTACGCCTCATTGATAAGGTCCAATAAAGGCCAAAACGATCGTCTGGGGTTGCTGTGTTCCTTGTTCAGAGAGGAATTTCCTGGTGTTTTGGGGCTAAACTGACCATAGTAGGTGGAATCACACTGATATGCTACAGGAAAGTTCTACTATGTGAAAAACATTACTGGGCTAAAAAGAAGCTGCACCCAGGTGGTAAATCACCATAGAACAGGCTAACAATGCTATTGAGCTGGTTGTTTATTCCAGTGAGTGTGCTTCCCTCTGTGAATATTGCAGGAGTGCTTGCAATAAAGTTTATAGCAGTTATACAAAGTTGGAAACACTACAGCTATAAAATGCTTTAAGGCACATGCACACTCCTAAGCTCCTATCAGCCCACCTAGGTTTAATCTTCAACAAAGGATACCAAGCACAAAGCAAATTTGGTAATAGAAGTAAATTGGAAAGTTGTTTAAAATTGTATGCACTATCTGAATCATACAAATGTAATGTTGATTTTTTTGTTCCTTTAAGTATTTCTCACCCTGCAAAACATCTGCCAATCAAACTATAACCATATGAAAGTAGAGGAAGTTTAATGCAGAACACGACTAACAAATGCCATGGTTCAACAGAATGTGATTCAGCAAATCAGACTTTTAAATCTGAAACTTAGTCTGATCACTTAATATAATCAAGACAGGGAACATCCACTAGATATTGTGTAGTTTACAATCTCCACTCCCAGTGTCAATAACATAGTGAATGAGTCATCTAATGATAAAGATTTAGTGTCGGGAGAACACAAATAAGTGTTTATAAACAGGCCTTCTGGTTTAACACTCAGAATCATAAAAGTAGCTATGAATAATAATAATAACACTTGTCAGGTCAGTACTTTATATCTGAAAATCTTAAAGAGCTGTGCAGAAAGGCTGCATATCAGTTTTATGAGTCCATTTCTACGGTGTTCATTTAACATAGCTTGCATCAATAAGTCATCACTGAAACTATTGTAACTTGTATAATTTAGATCCACTGTAAAGCCCTGTTGGACAGCTCAAGCATACGTACAGGCCGTTTTTCCTCTAAAGACAGTTTTGTGAGCGACCCAGCATTAAAAAAGTTAACAAGGGAACCATACCTTGCACACTGCATTATGTTGTGTTTGGTAATTGCTTTAATTAACTGTTTCACTGCTGGGCCGCTAACAGAACTGGCCTTAGAGGAAACACTGCCTACATATAAAGAAACAATTTGTCATAAAACACAACAGCACTTCAGATCTTGTAATGCCACATACACTTCCCATGTAGTGGAGACTTTTTTAGGCATTTACCAAACATAAATGATAAAAATAACAATTTGTTAGTATTTGGATAAAAACATAAATTATGCTTACCTGAAAATGTATTTTCCCTCTGTGGGAGGAGAGTCCACTGCTTCATTCATTACTTGTGGGAATTAAGAACCTGGCCACCAGGAGAAGGCAAAGACACCCCAGCCAAAGGCTTAAATACCTCCCCCACTCCCCTCATCCCCCAGTCATTCTGCCAAGGGAACAAGGAACAGTAGGAGAAATATAAGGGTATAAATGGTGCCAGAAGAATAAATTAAATTTCGGTCCGCCCACCAGAGAACGGGCGGGAGATGTGAACTCTCCTCCCACAGATGGAAATGAAATTATCAGGTAAGCATATTTTATATTTTCCATCTTAATGGGAGGTGAGTCTACTGATCATTCATTACTTGTGGGAACAAATACCCAAGCTCAAGAGGACACTGAATGAAAAAAAAAACAGGAGGGCCAAAGGAGGCGGACCCTAAACTGAGGGCAACACAGCCTGCACAACCTTTCTCCCAAAAACTGCTTCCGCCGAAGCAAAATCATCAAATTTGTAAAATTTCGCAAAAGTATGTAAAGACGACCAAGTGGCCGCCTTACAAATCTGCTCCATAGAGACCTCGTTCTTAAAGGCCCAAGAAGAGGCCACAGCTTTAGTTGAGTGAACCGTAATCCTCTGAGGAGGCTTATGTCCCGCTGTCTCATAGGCCAGATGGATCATGCTCCTCAACCAAAAAGACAGTGAAGTAGAAGAGGCCCTCTGCCCCTTGCGCTTCCCTGAATACACAACAAATAAAGACGAAGTCTGTCTGAACTCCTTCGTGGCCTGAAGATAAAACTTCAGAGCCCAAACTACATCCAAATTATGAAGCAACCTCTCCTTTGACAAAGAAGGGTTAGGACACAAGGAACTATTATTTCCTGATTGATGTTATGATTAGACATCAACTTGGGAAGAAACCCCAATCCAGTGCTAAGAACAGCTTTATCAGCGTGAAAAACAAGGTAAGGAGGCTCACATTGCAATGCCGCTAACTCAGAGACTCTGCAAGTCGATGCAATAGCCAACAGGAATAGAACTTTCCATAAATGAATTTTAATGTCAAGAGAATGCAAAGGCTCAAATTGAGCCCTCTGCAAAATCTTAAGAACCAAGTTTAAGCTCCAAGGAGGAGCAGAATTTCTAAAGACAGGGCTGATCCTAGACAGAGCCTGAACAAAGGACTGAATGTCATGAAGCTCCACTAGCTTCTTGTGTAACAGTACAGATAAAGCCGAAAGACCTTCAATCTCCATGCAGTCAGTCTCAAAGAATCAAGATTTTGGTGTAGAAAGGGACCTTGAACCAGCAGATACCTGCTACAGGGTAACTTTCATGGAGGAGATGATGACATCCCCACCAGATCCACAAACCACGTTCTCCGAGGCCATGATGGAGCAATCAGAATAGCTGAAGCTTGCTCCTGCTTGATGTGCGCCACCACTCTGGAAGAAGAGGCAACGGTGGAAAAATGTAAAGTTGGTTGAACTCCCAGGGCACTGCTAAGGCATCTAACAGCTCTGCCTGGAGATCCCTGGACTGCAACCTGTATCTGGGTAGCTTGAAGTTGAGTCTGAACGCCATGAGGTCTATCTCCGGCGTCCCCCATATATTGCAGATCTCTGGGAACACCTCGGGATGTAGAGACCATTCCCCTGGATGAAAGGATTGTCTTCTGAGAAAATCTGCTTCCCAGTTGTCTACACCCGGAATGTGGATCGCTGAGAGCAAACAATTGTGGATCTCTGCCAATTCCAGGATCCAAGATACCTCTTTCATAGCTAGGGAGCTCCTCATTCCCCCCTGATGGCTTATGTTAGCCACAGAGGTGATGTTGTCCGACTGGAATCTGATTAATCGGGACGACCAGAGGGGGGGCAAACCTTCAGAGCAAAGAATATCACTTATAGTTCCATAATATTTATCAGTAGGCTCGATTCCTCTCGAGATTATCTGCTCTTTGCCTTTCTGGCACCCCAAACAGGATGATATAATGAAGGATGTTCCCTGGGACAGCTGTCCTGGACGGATCCACCAAGAAAGAGAATCCCTCATTCGGTTGTCCAGAGATATCTCTTGGGATAGATCTGAGTGATCACCGTTCCATTGTCTCAACATGCACAACTGAAGAGGTCTGAGACGGAACCTGGTGTATGGAATGACATCTATGGTGGATACCATGAGCCCAATCTCCACCATACACCTGGCCACAGATGTCCTTGAGGAGGTCTGAAGGGCAAGACAGTTGGATGCAATCTTGCAACATCTCTGATCTGTCAAGAATATCTTCATGGCCTAAGAATCTATTATCGTACCCAGGAATTCCACCCTGTTGCTGGGGACCAGGGAACTCTTTTCTTTTATCATCTTCCATCCGTGGGATTGAAGGAGAAGAGTCCTCGAGTGATCCCCATGAGACTGCAGGATGGGGCTGGACCAGGATATTGTCCAGATTAGGAGCCACTGCAATACCTCTGGCTCTGACTACCGCAAGCAGCACTCCCAGAACCTTCGAAAAGACTCTTGGGGCAGTCGCCAGACTAAATGGTAGGGCCACAAACTGGAATTGTTCCAGAAATGCAAATCTTAGGAACCTGAAGTGATCCTTGTGGATTGGTACATAAATCCTTCAAATCTATTGTCATAATGAATTGCCCCTCTTGAACTAGGGGCAAAATTGACCTGATCGTCTCCATTTTGAACGATGGAACTGACAGAAACTTGTTTAGACATTTTAGGTCCAGAATTGGGCGAAACGTGCCCTCATTCTTTGGGACCACAAAAAGGTTTGAATAATACCCCAGACCTCTTTCTGCTAGAGGGACTGGGACAATTACTCCAAGAGAGGAGGAACCTGCCTCTGGGCAGATGGGTCTTGAACCCTATCCTGTAACCCTGTTCTTCGACCTCCAGAATCCAAGGGTCCTGAACATATCTCATCCAGGCCTCCGCAAAAAGAGATAGTCTGCCCCCTACGCGATCCAGAGACGCTTCGGGGGCCGCCCCTTCATGCCGATTTTGACTCGTCAGGCTTCTTGCTCTGCTTGGATTTGTTCCAAAGGTTAGCTGGTTTCCAAGATCCCTTGGACTGCTCTGACTTTACAGCAGGCTGCTGGCACTGAGATTTGTCTGCACAAAAGGGACGAAAAGTAGACCCTTTAGGATTATTCTTTTTATCCTGTGGCAGGAAAGCTCCCTTGCCTCCCGTGACTGTGGATATAATAGTATCCAGGCCCAGACCGAAAGAACCTTCCCCTTGAACAGAAGGGAAAGTAATCTAGACTTGGAAGTCATGTCAGCAGACCACGACTTTAACCACAGAGCCCTATGGCTAAAACAGAAAAACCTGATGTCTTGCCATTCAGGCAAATAATCTGCATATTTGCATCACAGATGAACAAATGAGCTACCCTTAAGGCCTTAATTCATTCCTGTATCTCCTCGAGGGGAGTCTTCACCTTGACCATAGCTGAGAGAGCATCACACTAATAGGTAGCAGCACCAGCCACCGCAGCGACCGCCGCTGCCAGTTGGAAAATGAACCCCGTGAGTTAGAACATCTTCCGCAACATGAACTTTTTATCCATGGGCTCCTTGAACGAAGAACTATCCTTGAGTGGAATAGTTGTTCTCTTAGCGAGCGTGTAGATAGCACCATCCACCTTAGGAATGGCCCTCCACAGCTCAAGCTGCGAGTCCAGAACAGGGAACAGTTTTTAAAAGAGGTAGAAGGAGAAAAGGATGAACCAATCTTCTCCCACTCATTCTTAATAATATTAGCCATTTTAATGGGGACCGGGAAAGTCTGAGGCACCACCCTGTCTAGCTTAGGGATCAAAGGTTCCTCTGGAAGTTCCGGTTCAGGGACCTCCAGCGTAGCAAGCACCTCTTTCGACAGAAAGCGCAAATGCTCCATCTTAAATTTTAAATCTGGCTCCTCCGCGGATGGAGGTCTAGAAGTCACCGATTCCGACCCAGAAAGAACGTCCTCCGAAGAGTCTGAGTCATCCTCATCAGCTGATAATCTGTCAGAGACATCCAGCGGAGTAGATGACCCCTGGGATGGATAACTATGTTTCACCTTTCGTTTGCGCTTAGCAGGGCATGGCAAGGTATTGAAGGCCACAGAAGCCGCTGTATGTAACTGATCAGTGAAGTCTGGCGTTCAAAGGGCCCCTCCCACAGGAGGATATGTAGTGCCCTGGGGAGCTGCATGTGCAATCGGAGATGAATGTGGGGATTGCACCTCTCGGGATGGAGAACCTTCATAGGTGGACGGCTCTGTAGTACTAAATATCTTATCCTTTTAAGATATTGCAATTTTATTGAAGAACAGAGTTGAGCATGTGGATCAACCGGAACCTCCTCACAATAGACTCAGTTAATAGGTTTAGCTAAAGAGGGAGTACCCTCTAACATATCAGAGTTCTCCATAGCTTACCCCTTTATTGCGGACTAGATAGCATTTAAATGGCACCTTTATATCCCAATGGCCGGGGCACTCACTACCTCCTATGACACAGCTTTGTCTCTTCCAACTGCCGGTCCAGAAAGAGGAAGTTGAAGAGGCCACACCCGGTCACATGGAGTGCCATGCAGAACCGCCCCTGCACTAGAGAGAAAAACACACCAAAAAGGTCCACATCTATCTCTCACTAAGAAACTGATTGTTCACATATTGACAGAGCCTCATCTCACACATGACACAGCATAAAACACAATAAACAATATTATGCATAACCCCCCCCCCCCCCGTTCAATAACCCCCTTTCCGAGGGTATTACCCTTGATTCTATACATATAAAGGAGACACACTATGACCCTGTCTTCTTACGTTATCATATATGTATAAATGAAACAATCTTAACAGAATTTATGCTGTGGAACAGGAACACAGCCTTTCAAGTGTGACAGGGTAGTAGCATCGCTCCTGACATGGACTTGAGAGCAGAAAGCAGGCAGCGAAACTCGTCAATGCTGATTGCTTATGGAGCTGTTAATCTCAGTCGGTATGGGTTCGCAGAAAGACTGCATCTCCGGACTCTAACATTCATCCATGCTCTCACTGAGAGGCTGACAGGATTACTTAAAACTCCAGTCCAATTTCAAAGAGCACTACCCTCCATAAGAGACTACTCTGAATCTTCCGACACTTCTCTGCCAACATCCTGTGACGAATGGCAAAGAATGACTGGAGGATGAGGGGGGTAGGGGAGGTATTTAAGCCTTTGGCTGGAGTGTCTTTGCCTCCTCCTGGTGGCCAGGTTCTTAATTCCCACAAGTAATGATAAGGCGGTGGACTCTACTCCCATTAAGATGGAAAAGGCTCCTTTAAAAATATATATATATTTGTCTTTTCAAGGTACAAAACCTGTTGCTGAGATCCTAAATAATACACCAAATTAAAGAATACTCAGATGTCCTTCTGAAAATGCAAATGCCATTGTAATTTGTTTTGTTTTCAATAATTCTGTGATGAATAAACCAACTTTTTCTGTAGGCCTTGTCCCGGTCAGTCAACCACAAATAGTTTGCACATGTTGTTAGTTTCACTTTAAGCAACATTTACTTTTCACACATAAACATATGTTTTGCTGTATTTTCTTTCATATACATGAAAGAAAAAATGGTGTCCCTTTAATGGCTAAAAAGTTTTATGTAAAATCTTAAAAGTGTATATGTGGGAATACATATATATATACACATATGTATTGATGTTCTCTCTAAGGCCAGGTTTTGTGAGCGGCCCGACAGTGAAACAGTTAATAAGGTACCAACCATACCTTGCTGTCTGCATTGTGTAGAGTTTACTATCTGCAGGGTGTGGTTCACTAATTAACTGTTTCACTGCTGGGACGCTCATCAAATCTAGCCTTAGAGCGAACACTGAACAGGACCCGATTATTTTTAGTGTGAACTTAAGAACATAGAAAACCACAGGCACTCACCACCTCCCAGCTTCTCTCTTTGTTGAGAGCAATCACCACAAGCGCTGGATTGATGAGGTAGCCATCTTCATTAAATGAGAAGTCCTTTCCTCCCCAGGAGATGTTCTTGAAATATCTGTTAAAAGAGAATACGAGTCTCAGTAAATGACAGCAAAGAGCTACATTGATATTCTGCTCTTGAATACTTATGGCTGATTGAATAGTCTACAGAAAGTCTACAAAAGTAGCAATCTGCCGTTTGAGTTGACCAAGGCCATTACTAAGCCTGTACATCTAACATGCTAACGCAATCATGCCCATCTAATCTACACCATTATAGGCGGTAAGAATCATCAAAAAAACCCTCTTTACTTTACTCTTATTGATCAAAATGCTTTATCGACTGGTCACTCCCTATGCATTTTCACCACCTCCATACAAAAATTACTCAGCAGATGAAAAGATTTTATCTGTATCCAGTTCTTCAAAATATTGCTACTGTATGGAATTAAACTATTTACATAGTAATTAAAGGGATATGAAACCCAATTCTTTTCTTTCCTGATTCAGAAAGAACGTGATTTTAAATAACTTTTCAATTTACTTTTATTATCTCATTTGTTTTGTTCTCTTGGTATACTTTGTTGAAAAGGATACCTAGGTAGGCTCAGAAGCTGCTAAACATATGCAAAAAAAGACTGAAAACTGTTAAAGAGGAAAAAAAAAAAAAAAAGACCTTGTAATCTTGAAGTAGTGAGGTATACTGTAGGGCAAGATAAAAGAACAATGCAGTCTTTCTGAATACTGGTCCTAACTATAGGTGTAAAATCTCAAACACATGGGAATGCTGATAGCCATCTCATCATTTGTCTCTGCAAGATCGCCGAGATCATTCTATCCAGTGAGACTACTTTACAACTTTCAAATTAATTTCTGTAATCAAATTTGCCTCATTTTCGTTGTATCCTTTGTTGAAGGATCACCATTGCACTACTGAAGTGCATTGCAGCGCCTAAGCCAAACTAACTATGATTTTCAACAATGGATATCCATAGAACAAAGCAAATAGGATTACAGAAGTTAGTTGGAAATTGTTTTTAAACTAAATGCCCTATCTGAATAAAAAATGTGGGGTTTCCTTTTAATATCAGAAATGCCCACTAATGAAACTGTGGAAAATATAGGTGAAGTGATGCCCATTATGCCCACATAGGGATAGATTACGAGTAGAGAGCTATTTATCGCTCCCATTCTTGTTCGTTAACTATGCTAGATGGTGGCTTTTTCCGTGTGCGTTGGCTAGCACTCTTATTAAAAATGTACTTACCCGATGCATGCAAAAAGCCAAACTTCGAACATTGTGATCACATTAATGTATTCCCCCATAGACTTAAATAGAGCACGAAAAGTGGAAAAATCTAACACCCTTACTCATGCGCTAACCCAATAGTGTTTACTTAAATGTGCTAATATTTCACATTCCAATATTCTTCACATAAAATAATATGTTCTATTCATTCAAAAATATATGAATATATATATTATATATAGATCTATATATATATATATATATATATATATATATATATATATATATATATATATATATATATATATATATTTAAAAATACTTAGAGCATATTCCCTATGTGAAGAACACTGGAATGTGAAATATTTACAGTACAAACACAGTTAAATACTTTATGAATATTGCATAAATATGATTTTACATGTTTTAAGCTACTTGACTGCAAAGAGCTCCAATGCACTATATATATATATATATATATATATATATATATATATATATATATATATATATATATATATATATTATATACACTTGTATTTATGTGTTTATATGCGTATAAATGTCTGTTTAATACATACATACACATATAAATACATGAATACATATGTACACACATATATACATATACTGTATATATATATATATATATATATACACATACATAAACATATTTAGACACTTATATGTATAGATCTCTATGTTAAAGCCATTTGCAGACTGCATATCTTTGAGAAAAAATATATGCAAAGTTTGTTTTTCTCCTATCCGCATGTATTGCTTCTGAGTGTCTAAACCATTACAGGTATGCCACAATTCAAATCCCACACTTCACAGTTCAGTCTAAAGCTGGAAATAGTTTTATGTGCACATTTAGCAAACTCTACATTCGACCGCTCAGGGTCTCACTCACATTCACCAGCGCTGGAAGACTCGGTCCTGGGGGAGTCAGATCACCGCTTGCTGCAGGAATTCGGCCGTGCCGCTTGCTCCCCTCCTCGAGTTTCTCGCTGTTTGTGGTCCGTTGGTTTGCGCGTGCCTGCCTGGAGCGTGTGACGTCACCTTTCCTGTTGACGCTCCGTTCTCCGTGTAAGCCCCGATCAAACAGGTTGGAGGATTTGAAAGTGTATCGATTTGAGGGCAAGTATCGGCTGTGACCACTACCCTGAGCTGCAGCTTTGAAAAAGTTTCTGTAACCCAAGAGCTGTTGCTTTTTGTTTTAAGCCAATAAAGCATTTTGGATCAATTTACAAGCCATCGGGACTCCTGATTCTTTCTCTGTATGCATATCTTTGAGCCCCTATAACTTTTTTATGTAATATTTTTTTTTATATTTTTTATTAGTGTGTGTTAAATGTATTTTTGATGTGTTTTGTGATTTTTTTTTTTTATTCAAGCGTAACAGTTAACCAGACCTCTGAAGTCGAGCTAGCCCGATGCGCATTAAATTCAATTGCACTCAAGCTCAACCTGCAATACGAGTGCTACTTCTGGCGCACACAAAGAGCCGCAATAAACCCTTTTTCGCTTGCGTGCAACAATTTGCCACTTGTAATCTAGCCCATAATACAGCATGCCACAGGTTCCAAAACAACACTACACAGTTTGTGACCAGTAGTTTTTTCTACAAAAGAAAGCCCTCTTTTTTACCCATTTAATGCTCACTCACTGACCTCTTTTCCTAGTAGTGATTATTCCCACTCCTCAGACCATGTGATAAGAAACAACAAATGAGTATATCAAGAAAAAAGAGGGTACTGGATACTCCTTATTTAACTTTATTTCATCAGTTAAAATGACATGAGAAGACAAAAGATAGACAGTTTGCAGGCGCAGCACCAGGGCTTATACTTTTTATCTAAGGAGTATTCAGTACCCTCTTTTTTCTTGATATACTCATTCCAGTTTTTATGGATTGCTCCTATGCAGAGTTCCGTGCTCCGCCTGTGTAACTGCCTGATCTCTCCCTGTGACGCCTGCATCGGAACACCCTCACCACTGAACAAGTACACTGCCAGAGGAGGAGGACCTCCCCGACTGAGATGCGGTTACCTCCGTTGAGTGCGCAATCATTGCCATAGTGGGTAAATCGAGTAAGCAGGAACACAGGAGAAGCACGCTTGATACAAGCGATCGGAAGTCAAACAACCACCAGGACAGGTGAGACAGGCTGTTAGCCATGAACATTAGTACTCCGATCTTCACTTAAAGGGACATTAAACACTTTGAGATGGTAATATAAAATGATAAATTGTATATATAAAACAACTCTGCAATATACTTTCATTATTTATTTTTTCCTATTTGCCTGTAATTCCATTCTGAAATTGTGAGCTTTTCAGTTCCTGTTAGAAATGGAAGTGCATAACACTGTTATATCCAGCACAACCATTGGCTGCACACTCTAATGACCTATGTATAACTGTCCCTAATTGGCCACAGCAGAGAAGGTAACACAAGTTACAACATGGCAGCTCCCAGTGTTTTATAGACACTAAAACTTTACACTTATTTTGTCACTTTTTAAACAACTAATGAAACTTTAAAAAATACATCTACATGTTACTTATGGACTAATCTTTTCTTTGAATGCATCTTTCTATCTAGCATATATTTAGTGTTTAATGTCCCTTTAAGTGAGAGTGTTTATTATCAGTGCATTTGCATACCACAGCAACTAAGTCCTCTCCCGATACACATTATCTCGTCTGAATATAGGGATAGAGTATACGGCAGACACAGGGCACCCTACAGAGTGCTATAACTTATGATATTTAAGGATTACTACTCATCCACCAATTCCCCTTATTGATTAAGAAACTACAAACACATAGATCCTAAGACCAACAAAGAGATGATAAAGAAGGTGATAGATTGATATTCATCTTTTTCGATGAATAAAAAGAGTTAAAAAAAACAAAACAAGGAGAGAAAAGGAACAATAAAAAAGGAACGGCGGGGGCTTTAAATAAAGGTGTCAGGAACACTTGAAAAGGAGTCCCATCTGTAGCATCCACAATTTTGTAATATTATAGCTGTTGCTATCCACCACTAACCCCAATTCCAATCCAGCAAAAACGTTTTCATGAAGGCCATTGAGCTCATGGCTTATGACCGCTGCTTCTTAAGTTTCCGGCGAGCCTGAAGGCTTGCGCAAAAAAAAGAAGCACACGCTGCTTCTTAAATCGGCCCCACAGTGTTTAACCACTGTAGAGAACTATGCAGATGTTAAATACATAGAGTTGCCAGGTGCTAGTTTTAAAATGACATGAGCTAACTAATTAGAGCATGTAATTTGGCGCAAAATCACAAAAAGTTTGCCACCCCAGCATTAGTTAGTGATTAACAATGCTGTATCAGTTAGTTCTCATAGTTTACTTTGCTTTGGTTGCATATCTTTTGTTTCTACACTATCTGAAAAACCTATGCAAAAAACCCTGTTAAAGCCGCAATATGGCTGTCATATTGTTTGAGTGGTTTTGCTTATTGAAAATATAAATATGAGTCTTCTACTGCATTAGAGAGGTCAGAAAGTAAAGCAAAATAAATTAAATAACATGAGCTGCCAAATGAGTTCTGATTAGGGATGGGCGAATGTGTAAATTTTCGAATTGCGAATGTAGAACGAATGTTATTACCGAAATTCGAATTCTAAATCCGAATGTCGATAAGAACGAATATTCTTAAAATTTCGAAAATCGAATGTTATTTACAGTTTTCGAATGTCACTTTCGAATTCGAATGTTTATAATTATATAGAATGTCCACATTCGAAATTTCGAATTTAACATTCTATTTAACAAATACTATTCAGAAGTTCAATAGTTCATGTGGTAGGGCGGGAATCTATTAAATTGATACATAATAGATACAAATATATCATTTAGAATGTTTCCATATAGAATATTGCATAATTCGAATATTACATTTAAAGAAAAAGCATTAGAAATACTATTACAATCTAAATTCAAATTTTTCGAATTTGAATACACGTATTGCATAATTCGAATATTACATTTAAAGAAAAAGCATTAGAAATACTATTACAATCTAAATTCAAATTTTTCGAATGTAATTGTAAAATTCGAAACCGAACATTCGAAAATCGAATGTTAGAATGTTATGTAAACATTCGAAATTCAATTCGAACGAACGAATGTGTTAAAATTCGTGCCGTTTTTCGAATGTTGCGAAACATTCGCCCATTCCTAGTTCTGATGGATAAGAATGGGTGCTGTTGTCAGCATTCCAAAATTAGGGTTAGCTATAATCTCTTTCTTAATTCCTTTCATTCCTACAATGGGCCAGATTACAAGTGGAGCGCTAATTTTTTTTTTTTTTTAGTATGTGAATATTGTAGGTTTTTTTTGTTTTTTAATGTATTTTATTTGAGGTTGCAAAAGTGATACAGGCAAAAAGAGAAGAAAAAAAACAAAGCTTCACAGTTTCAACGGCATAAGAGAATAACTGCACTGTTTACATGTTGAATGTCATTTTGAGCAAACAATTAAACGCCCAGTCATACAAATAGACTTTAACTTCTACATTTTCTATTAAGAAGAGATATCCCCTTACAACCTGATGAAAAGTCAGAGATAATAATTTCCCTTACTGAAACATAAAAGTCTCTTTTGTACCTCCTGGTATAGAATTAAATCAGGGTAGGGAATTTTGGGGGAAAGAAATAAAATAACAAATGGGCCTCTTTTGGACCCCAATAAGAGACAAGTAGCTTATAATGTAAATTTGATACAGAATGAGAACATTTAAATGACCACAAAATAATTTGCATTATACTCTATTAATAAGGTAGGGAGAGAGAACTTTCAAAAGGTCTGTCATTGATGTATAAGTATGTTATGTAGCTGCAATGTTTAAGTACTCAGCCCAATAGATAGTGTTAACACAGCTATGGATGGAGTTAGGAGGCATGAACCTACACTGTATATCCTTATGAAATTATATGGGGAGATGAAAGCAGGTCTATTAGACCCTAGTGAAACTTTTATAATAGTAAGGCTAAGTGGGTATCCTATAAATGGAACTTTACTTCTATCTGGTGAAGAGACTTGGTGACTATGTAAGGTAGCTTGCTTGCCACACCATCTACCTAGGGATCAAAAAGGTAACGGTAAGTAATGCATAAAGGCGTGAGCGTCTTGTCAAATAGTCAGTCCAATTTCACAGTTCAGAAGCAGACATGAGTACATATGTAGAATGAAGCATGGGTACTAAATATGGCTAAAGAGCAGGTTTACAAAAAACGAAACCCAAGTATATGACACAAAGAACTCAATACCGCCATTGAAGTATAATTCTGTGTTTCTTACCAAAAGTTGAGAGAGCAACGCAACCTTAAGCAAACCAGGAGTGTTACTTAAAAATATAAGCCTGTGGCAATGATATGTCCCGTTGGTAACATACCTATTAGTAAAGTCTCGGTTATAAAATCTTCGTAGACAGAAGGGCGCATTGACTAAAACAAGGTTAATGCAAACAACCCTTCTCCATAGGTCCATATAAACATAACAGCACAAGCCAAATACCCAGGATATCAGTCCTTGTCACCTTGTTTCACCTAACCCACGCCATGTCTCACATGTCGAGGGGCACTCTCTAGGCAAAAAACTAGGCTGTATAACATTGATGAGTTCCCAAGTGTCACACAACATAAGCCGTTCACCCCCTTCAGGGTATCCCCAGATATCTCACTTGGCTGTTTTAAAGTATTTTCCTTCACAACCTGAGCAAGGCTAGGATCTGTTAAACGCAACCTCTTCTGCTGAAGCGCGACACTCCCGTCAGTCTGGGTGAACACAGCCGCCGCTCCTGCACAGGGTCATGACAGACGCTCCGGTTCGAAAACTCCGACAACTACAGCTGGCGACCCAATTCCATACAGCAGACTGCTTCCAGCGTAGGTATAGTAAGTTAGTGCATTGCTCGCTCTCTCGCTCTGTATTATTGAAAGCCTTTGTATATTCGATAGGATTAAGAGGCTCCTGCTTGTTGGCTTAGAAGGGATCTCTTTTCTGTCAAGGCCCTCATTCTGGTCTCCATTTTTTGTGACAGCACCGTGTGCGATCCGGAGCTCGGGGTTAAGATGTGCAGCAATTGTCACTTCTAGCGAATCATGTTTGTCCCAACTTATTTGCTCGCCAGTTTTAAGAACGGTGTCTGGCAACTTAGTAGAGCATGTCGGAGGCTTAGGCGTGCGGGCACGACCCCATTCACACACCAGATGGTCAGAAATGCTTTTAAGTTGAGCATCCAGTAATCTGGCAAAAGTAGCTGTTAGTGATGTATCTCTATCATCCATTCTGTATCGATATGTGTGATACTTTCTCCCACTAAATTAGGGCACTGGCCGTGCAACAATGGTGCGGCAGTTATGAGGACAGATGAGGCCTCAGTAATAAGGGAAGGCCTCAAAGTACAAAGTCCGGTACTGATGGCACGCAGGACACACTGCAGTCCAAAACCCCTGTTTTTGGGTCAGAGTGCCTTCAGCCAAGCTTCTCCACCTATTTAGATGGTCTGTTACCAAGATTTCAGTGAGATTTCAGGTAAAAGTGGTGAATAACCCAGGAGCTGAAGCTCAGTGTGACTAGCAAGATGGCCGCTGCCCGGAAGTCCCCCGGAGCGCTAATTTTAACGTTCAAGTTAAATAACCAGCCATTACAAGTGGCTGGTTAATTCTCCCGTGAGCTCTGGTTAATTAAAAAAAAAAAAAGGTGCCCCAATTGCCCCCCAAATAAAGCGGACAGTAGTTGATTCTAAAATAAAATGATGAGCATCTTCTCTTTTTTAAATTGCACAAAGCAGTTATAAGGGGTTAAAGTGAGGTCATGTGGGGTGTTTGGGAAAAAAACTGCACTTAAAGTGCCTTAACCCCTTAATGACCATACCATTTTTCAATTTTCATACCCTTAAGGACAAGGGCTATTTTTACATTTCTGCAGTGTTTGTGTTTAGCTGTAATTTTCCTCTTACTCCTTTTACTGTACCCACACATATTATATACAGTTTTTCTCACCATTAAATTAACTTTTTAAAGATACCATTATTTTCATCATATCTTATAATTTACTATAAAATAAATTATAAAATATGAGGGGAAAAAATGGAAAAAAACACAATTTTTCTAAATTTGACCCCCAAAATCTGTTACACATCTACAACCACCAAAAAACACCCATTGTAAATAGTTTCTAAATTTTGTCCTGAGTTTAGAAATACCCAATGTTTACACGTTCTTTGCTTTTTTTGTAAGTTATAGGGCAATAAATACAAGTAGCACTTTGCTATTTCCAAACCACTTTTTTTCAAAATTAGCGATAGTTACATTGGAACCTTGATATCTGTCAGGAATCCCTGAAAATCCCTTGACATGTATATTTTTTTTTTAGAAGACAACCCACAGTATTGATCTAGGCCCATTTTGGTATCTATCATGCCACCATTTCACCGCCAAATGCGATCAAATAAAAAAAATGGTTCACTTTTTCACAAATTTTGTCACAAACTTTATGTTTTTGTCACAAACTTCATTTTTCTCACTGAAATTATTTACAAACAACTTGTGCAATTATGGCACAAATGGTTGTAAATGCTTCTCTGGGATCCCCTTTGTTCAGAAATAGCAGACTTATATGGCTTTGGGGTTGCTTTTTGGCAGTTAGAAGGCCGCTAAATGCCTCTACGCACCACAGGTGTATTATGCCCAGTACTGAAGGGGTTAATTAGGGAGCTTGCAGGGTTAACTTTAGCTTTAGTGTAGAGGTCAGCCTCCCACCTGACACATCCCAACCCCTTATCCCTCCCAAACAGCTCTCTTCCCTCCCCCACCCCACAATTGTTTCCACCATCTTAAGTACTGGCAGAAAGTCTGCTAGTACTAAAATAAAAGTTTTTTTTTGTTTGTTTGTTTTATTATTTTTTTTATTATTTATTCAGCTGTGATGGACCCCTCCTTAGCCCTCAACCTCCCTGATCCCCCCCCCAAACAGCTCTATAACCCTCTTGGGTACTGTGTAGCTTCCCCCCTCCCAGATCCTTTGATATTCATTTTTATTTTTTCCCCCCTCCCTCTCACGCTGCAATTCATTGATCATTGGTGGTTATGGTTGCTGCGCACACACACGCGCGCGCGCACGCCCCCGCAGCCCCCCCCCCCATATGCTCCCGGCACCTGGCGTGCACATTGCATTTACAGGAACCGGATGCCGGGTATCGATGAGCCGCCCACCCGCCTCCCTGCTAAGCTCTCACTCACCAACGATCGGCACCATCGCTACCGGCGCAGAGAGGGACACAGAGTGGCTCTCTCTGCATCGGATGCTTGAAAAATCCAGGCATCACTGCAATACCCTGAGAACTGCTGGAAGCAATCGCAATCGATTCCAGCACTCAATTAGACCAAGGACTTACCAGGTACGTCCATTGTCACTAACTGACAGTTTTTGCAGGACGTACCTGGTACGCCCTTGGTCATTAAGGGGTTAAAGGGACATGAAACCCAAATGTTTTCTTTCATGGTTTAGAAAGAACATGCAATTTTAAACAACTTTCTAATTTACTTCTATTATCTATTTTGCTTCATTCTCTTGATATCCTTTGTTAAAAAGCATATCTAGATAGGCTTAGTAGCTGCTGATTGGTGGCTGCACATAGATTTGACCATTTTTCTGCATGTAGATTTTTTATCTTGTTTTATTACATGTTTTAACCAACAATAAAGATGTTTTTTTTTTCCTTTTTCTACCCGTGATCCGCTTTTTGCTCTCTTGTTCTATGGCTGCACATAGATGCCTCATGTGATTGGCTCACCCATGTGTATTGCTATTTCTTCAGCAAATGATATCTAAAGAATGAAGAAAATTAGATAATAGAAGTAATTTGGAATGTTGTTTAAAATTGTATTCTCTACCTGAAATAGAAATAACTTGGAAAAGTCCTTTCTTTTTTTTATTCGCATGCTATATTTAAAGTGTGAAACTTTAATTTTGACTTTATTGTCGCTTTAATGAATTATGTTCTTTATTAATAAATAAATATATATATATATAATTTGAAAAGCATGTCTAAATTATTAGACTGATTAGAATGAACCTATAAATATAACGCTATATAACCAATCATAATGCAAAGTTCAAATATATATCAAGTTTAGCAAAGCAAAGGTCTAAATTATATATGGATCATAATGTTTGTTGTGAAAGACAGCAAACTAAATTGTACACATAGGGGCCGATTTATCATATGTTGGACGGACAGCTGCATTGGGGCCAATTGACCGCTTGGTAAATCGGCCCAATGACTCAAGCTCACAGCAAAAAGAAGTATAACAAATATGCATTAAGAAGCAGCTACAAC
This sequence comes from Bombina bombina, assembly GCF_027579735.1. Taxonomy (NCBI): domain Eukaryota; kingdom Metazoa; phylum Chordata; class Amphibia; order Anura; family Bombinatoridae; genus Bombina; species Bombina bombina. The sequence continues at coordinate 162,218,417 of NC_069506.1, read as the reverse complement.
CTTCTTTTTTTTCATTGTATTCAGCACAAATTGCTCAGAAATAGATATTTATAAGATCTGGTTGAACTCTTGAGACTCACAGACACAACTTTCAATTTATAGATTATTCATTGCCCTTCTGGGACAACATTTCGACATCATGTTTTTATATAAAACAGCTATTTCACATATGCCACTTTCCTCTTTCACAACACGAATCTAACAATAATATTTATTCAGGGTTAAACATAATCTGGAACGAAAAATCTATGGACCTAAAATGTTGCAACATCTCATGGGAAGTCTTGAACAAGGAACAAGACATTAATCAGTCTGTGCAAAGTGGATATGATACCCTTTTCTATTAATGTAGAATGAAATGAAGGCTTGACATAAGATATGGGAGGAGGTGTAAGTATTAGATGAAGTATTCCGGTTTCTGCAGATTATAATCACTTGAATAAAATAGGATAACCTTTAAAGGAACTAGAGAGTGCATTTTGATGTTCTGTATTTTCCATTTACACCTTTCTTGCTGGAAGACACTGTGGTACTTTCCAGGCCGTAGCAGTGCTAAATAGATTATTTCCTTTCAATTTAGTGAGACATTTAAAGGACATTAAACAAAAGAATGAATTGTATAGCTGCAGATGTAGCCAGCACTATTTCATCCTTGTATCGTTTAAAAGCTACGGTACAGTGTTTCACAAAAACTAAAAGCATGAAAAATGTTTGCATAGGCTATTGTGAAAATGTAACCTCTCAAAGCTGCTGAAATGTATGTGATTGATAGACTGATATATGTAAAAAGATAGACAGACAGATGGACGGACGGACAGACAGACAGATAGAAAGATAGATAGATAACAGGCATAATCAACAAAGGCAGCATAATAAAAATACAATAAAATAACATTTACTCTAAATTTCAATTGAGCAAATTTTTTTTCTGACGAATTTGAATTCCTTCCATTTTTATGCTTCCTGCATCATGTGACAGTCATTAGCCAATCGTATGTGCATTTTGTGCTAGTGCCTCAGAATGTATGCATACGACAAAAATGTTCTCAATTTGATTATAGCTGCTCTTTTTGAATCATTAAATAAAAATATTGATTTTAGTGCCCCTTTAATTACTTCACATTCTATAGAACTCAGTATAATTGGGGAAAATGATATGGGACTCATGAGTTTGGTAAAATCCAGCTACTGTCCTTCTTTTGGCTTGTGGTCCTTAATTTGGGCAACCCCGCACTTGACCTATCTAATTTATATATATATATATATATATATATATATATATATATATATATATATATATATATATATATATATATAAAATAAATATATAGATAGATAGATAGATAGATAAATAGATAGATGATAGATAGATATATGATAGATAGATAGATAGATAAATAGATGATAGATGATGATAGATAGATAGATAGATAGATAGATAGATAGATAGATAGATAGATAGATAGATAGATAGATAGATAGATAGATAGATAGATAGATAATAGATAGATAGATGATAGATAGATAGATAGATAGATAGATAGATAGATAGATAGATAGATAGATAGATAGATAGATAGATGATAGAGTTGCATACATTACAATGCTAGTTTTAAGTAAAACTGCATTGTAGTTTTTGTTAGCTTTTTTTTTTTTTTAGATCTTTCAGTTTAAAAAAATGTCCCTTTGTTCTCTTGGTATTCTTTGCAGAAAAGCATAACTACGTAGGATTCTGGAGCAGCAATGCACTATTGGGAACTAGTTTGGAATTGGAGGCTACAAATATATGTCTCTTGTCTTTGGCTCTCTAGATATGTTTGCTAAGTCCCAGTAGTACATTGCTCTGGAGCTGAATTTATCTATGTGTTGAGTCCTTTTGCGTTGGAGCTTTGCAGGCAATAGTGAAATAGGACAATTATAAAATGTTCTAACACATAAGAGCATTTTCTTTCTGCACATTTGTATGCCTTTAATATAACAAAATGTCAAGCTACTGAATAGCTGATTCTAGACTTTACCAGCATCTTAAGAACAGAGAATAGCTGTGAGCATTTGGTGTCAATCACAATCTATAAGCTGTTTTGTTTTAGGTAATTTGCAGCCCAAAAAGGACACTTTTCATTTCAACAAGATCCCAGTAGCAGGTTTTTTGCTATTTTTTGAGCTGTGTTATTTTTAACTTGAACATTTTTGCCGATCACAAACCATCTTCCCAATACTTTTAAAAAGGTTTTACACTTGTTGAATTTGACATCTAAAGGCACTTAATACATCTTTGCCAGTGTTCCAAGGTAATTTGGAATTATTCTTGTATGCAGCACATGTGCATTGGCCACAGGTGACATTTTATAGTTGTATTTGTATACACGGTCTAGATTCATTAAAGCTCTGTTCATCACTAATTTAGATTCCGTCTGCAGTGGGCAGGGCACACACATTTACATATGTACAGAGTATGTGAGTATGTGTACAGTAAAGGAAAAGTGAGATCAGGACCCCAGCATCGAAAACTGGCGTATAGCAATCATTTTCTGTAACTGAAATCTCCAACATAATCAATCTTTCATGATCAGGAGTTCCCCAAAAGATATTAAAATGCAATGAGATAAAACATATACTTTAACCCGTTGAGTGCTTACTATGGCTCTGAGCTGTCGCAGAGTTTCCCACTCAGGTGCTAACGACGGCTAAGAGACGTCGCTAGCACTCTCCCACCTTGAGGGAGATCTGGGGGCTCCCACCCACTCCTACCCCGGCGATCGGGCCTGTATAGTGACAGGCATCACCGGGTTTCACGTTTTGCGTGGTGACGTCAAGCGCAATGACGTGATGAAGTCACTGCGCAACTTTATTTAAAAATTACAATAACAAGTATAGGGAAAGGGAGCATGCTGCTTAGAAGCCTGTATCTCAGGCATCTAAGCAGCTACAGACCACCAAGACCAAGGTAATCTCCTAACCTTTCCAGTGGTGTAAGTCTTGGGGATCTGGGGGGAAAAAAAAGTAAAAAAATATATATTTCACAAAATAAAAAATAAAAAAAAACAAATCAGCTTAGCACCCAGGTGGGAAAGTGCTTAGCACTCAAAGGGTTAAAGGGATAGGAAAATGAATTAAACTTGAATGATTCCGATAGAACATGTAATTTTAAGACATTTTTAAAATCACTTTTATTTTCAAATTTACTTTGTTCTCTTGGTGTCCGTTGTTGAAAAAGAATATGTACATATCCTACAATAGTGGAAGCTAGGTTGTGATTGGTGCCTGCGCACATTTGTCTCTTGTCATTGGCTGACTAGATCTGTTCAGCTAGCCCTGAGTGGTGCATTGCTGGTCTGTCAGCAGAAGATAACTATAGAATGAAGCACAATTGATAATAGTAGCTATTTGGAAAGTTGTTTAAACTTATGCTGTATCTGAATCATAAAATAAAAATTTGAGGTTTCAGGTCCCTTTCCCAAAAAATCTACGCATTCCTCATAGAGTATAGACAAATACCAAAAACATGCAAACGACGCTTTGCATTAAGGTTAAAAAAGGAAACTATGTTTAAATGTTTAAAGGCATCAATTTACACATGGGGGCTGATTTAACAAGCAGTCAATCTGCCAAAATGCAGCCGTTTCCGCGCGAGCCTTCAGGCTCGCCGGAAACAGGAGTTAAGAACCAGCGGTCTTAAGACCGCTGCTCCTTAACTCGTCCGCTACCTCTGAGGCGGCGGACAGCAATCAGCCCGATCGGATACAATCGGGTTGATTGAAACCCCCTGCTAGCAGCTGATTGGCCGCAAATCTGCAGGGGGCACCATTGCATAAGCATTTCTTGTGAAATGCTGGTGCAATGATAAATGCCGACAGTGTATGCTGTCGGCATTTATCGATTTGCAATGGACATGATCGCTAAATGTCTGTCCGTACATTGATGATTAGGCCCCATGGTGTACTGTCCTCTCAATGCCTGATTGTGGAAAGGAGGATATATAGCGGTGCCAATAAGATACTGACAAATCAGGACCAAGACTTTTTTATCATTATCCACTGGAAACTAGAAGCCAGATTGTGAGTAAGGTTTGACATTTTGGATTGGAGTGTTTGTTTCAACATAATCTATGGAGAGATGTCTCTGTAGTATTTTATGAGACAAGAACGGTTGAGACATTTTAGAGTGTGATATAAAAATATAAATATTGGATAAATATAAAGTTGCATTGATTGTAATACAGTGAAGTACTGTGATATTTTAAAATAGTATCTGACTATTTAATACATATTGACCTATATTACAAGTTTTACGGTATGATGCGGTATGGCTATACCGGTTAAAATTGACCTTTGTGCGCGGAATATGCAGGTCTCCCGTATTACAAGTCGCTGCGGTACAGCTATACCGCAAGCGTTTTAGCCTTTACGCAACTCTGCATTCCGCACTCAAAAAATGGCTTTTGAGTGCAGAATTTTCATAGCGCCTGTATTACAGGTTGTGCGGCTAAAATGCTTGTGTTATAGTCTATAGTCCATTCCGCGATCTGAGAGCAGTAGTTATGGATTTTGCAAAACAAAAAATTTCACAAAACCCATAACTAAAATGTTACAAAGTACTCTAATACCCATAAACTACCTATTAACCCCTAAATCGCCATGCCCCTGCATCACAAATACTATATTACACCTATTAACCCCTAATCTGCCACCCACCCCCAACGCCAACACTAAATAAACCTATTAACCCTTAAACTGCCGGCCCCCCACATCACAACTACTATAATAAACCTATTAACCCCTAATCCACTGGCCCTCCCACATCGCAAATACTAAACTAAAGATATTAACCCCTGAACTGCTGGCCCCCCACATCGCAAATCACTAAATTAAACAATTAACCACTAAACCTAACTATCCCCTATAGTTACAATTATATTTACAATATAACTATCTTAAAATAAATAAAAACTTACCTGTGAAATTAAAAAAAAATTAAGATTAAACTATAAATAAACCTAACATAACTATTTTAAGAAAAGAAAATAAATGAAAAATTAAAAAATTACAAGATTAAAAAAACCTGACACTACGAAAAAATAAAAAAAATCTAACATTACAAAAAAAATAATAATCTAAGATTACAAAAAATAATAAACAAAATTATCCAAAATAATAAAAATTAAACCTAATCTAATAGCCCTATAAAATAAAAAACGCACCCCAAAATAAAAACACCTCCTAACCTATCAATAAACTACCAATAGACCTTAAAAGGGCCTTTTGTAGGGCATTGCCCTAAATTAAACAGTTTTTTTACCTAAACTAATTACAAAGTCCCCCCTAAAAGTAAATCCCCAACCCAACTAACCCCCCAATATAAAAAACCTAAGTCTAAAAAAACCCTAAGCTACCCATTGCCCCTAAAGGGGCATTTGTATAGCTATTGCCATTAAAAGGGCATTCAGCACTTTTTCGCCCATAAAAATAAAAAAGCCCTAATCTAAAAAAAATCCCAACCAAAAAAATTAAAAATTAAATAAAGTCTAACCCACATATAGGTACTCACCATTTCTGAAGTCCGGCGGAGAAGGTCTTCTTCCAGGCGGTGAAGGTCTTCTTCCAGGCGGCGACATCTTCATCCAGTGCGGGGACCTCTTCTATCTTCATCCAGGGTGAATGCAGCACGGAGTGCAGGTGACTGCTGAGAAGGACCAGCGACCATGGAGCCATCCAGCGTAGAGGATACTCTTCATACGATTGTCACCGCACACTGAGGATTGAATGCAAGGTACCCCTTTTATATTGAGGTACCGTTTAATTTATAGATATATATATAGAAATATGTATTTATAAATAAATAGAACATATTATTCTATGTGAAGAACTTTGGAATTCAAAGCATTAATTTTTCCTGTCGGGTGTGTGTTGCATTAATTTTTTTGTAATTTTCCCTATGGGCCTTGCACCCAGGCCTGTCTGGGGTTAACTGCCTGTGACTCTGGAGACAGCACAGCTTTCTGTGAGTGCCAGTGAGCACCTAGGGCAGTCCAGTCGGAGAGTGCAGTCCCCTTCCGTGTTTTGTATATGTACTATACATATATATATATGTGCATTGGAACCCTTTGCAGTCAAGTAGCTGAAAACATGAAAAATCATATGTATGCAATATTCATATTTAATAAAGTGTTTAACTGTGTATGTATTTTAAATATTTCACATTCCAATGTTCTTCACATAGGAGAATTTGTTCTAAATATTTATATATATATATATAGCCAAAACTTCAAAGAGGGGGGATATGCACTCTCACCAACTTCCAACATCTGCCAGGATGCTCTGTAAGGATAACAATAAAGTAGATGAAAGGAAGCACTCACTGGACTTCAGCTATCTGTGAACCAAAACAATTTATTTGTGACGTTTCGGGACCATAAACATCCCTTACTCTGACAACCAGAAGCTACAAACAAATAAACTAATAAAGGCCTGTAAAACCCTCCCCTTGTGAGGCCACCAATCTCTGGAGACCGTGTGCAAACAAATAAAGGTCTGTACCATTTGACAGACAAAGGGTCAAAACTATAAAGTGTGTCTAAATAAATATCATATACATAATAAGATGTTCAGTGTTAAATATACCTTTCAGTGTAAAAAATACCTATCAGTGTACATATAGCAAGGAATCACCCCTGTCATCACATTACCTAATCAAGACACCCCTGGTGCAGTATTAGCTATTCAGTGGAACATTCCACAAATCACACACTAGGATATGTAGTCCGCCCCCATGGGCGTTAACAATGTCAACCTCAAACACCACAGAACTCGACATCTGTCAATGAGTATGAAAAAATAATAACTACGTCCCAGAGTCACCACTGTACCTAATATTCGATCTGGTCTATTGTATTTCAGACTTATGGATATCAATATTAGGTACAGTGGTGACTCTGGTACGTAGTTATTATTTTTTCATACTCATTGACAGATTTTGAGTTCTGTGGTGTTTGAGGTTGACATTGTTAACGCCCATGGGGGCGGACTACATATCCTAGATGTGTGGTTTGTGGAATGTTCCACTGAATAGCTAATACTGCACCAGGGGTGTCTTGATTAGGTAATGTGATGACAGGGGTGATTCCTCGCTATATGTATACTGAAAGGTATATTTAACACTGAACATCTTATTATGTATATGATATTTATTTGTATAAGAACATTTAGACACACTTTATAGTTTTGACACTTTGTCTGTCAAATGGTACAGACCTTTATTTGTTTGCACACGGTCTCCAGAGATTGGTGGCCTCCCTAGGGGAGGGTTTTACAGGCCTTTATTAGTTTGTTTGTTTGTAGTTTCTGGTTGTCAGAGGAAGGGACGTTTATGGCCCCGAAACATCACAAATAAATTGTTTTGGTTTACAGATAGCTGAAGTCCAGTGGGTGCTTCCTTGCATCTACTTTATTATATATATATATATATATATATATATATATATATATATATATATATATATATATATATATATATATATATATATATATATATATATATATATATATATATATATATATATAGTTATAGATATATATATTTTACAAAAAAACATATATAGAAATATTTATTTATAAATAAATAAAACATATTATTCTATGTGAAGAACTTTGGAATTCAAAGTATTAATTTTTCCTGTCGGGTTTAAGCACATTGGTTAAACACGGATTGCGTGATTTGTTGGGTGTTGGGGGGTTTTCCACTTTTTGTGCTCCCATTAACTCTATGGAGGAATACTTTGACATGGTCGCAATATTCTAATTTTGGATTTTTGTCCATGTCGGGTTAACATGTAAATAAAAAGCAGAAGCCGATCGAAGTTTACGCTCGAGTGGGAGTGGCAAATAACACTCCACTGGTAATCTAGCCCTATGTATCAATATAATCATTGAGCAAACATGCCTAGTATGGCCATCCTGCCTATATACAAACTGCATTTAGATTGCTAAGCAGTGATCTCAATGGATTCAGATAAAAATAGGTTACTCTCTCACAGGTAAATTATTATTTCCCTTTCAGACTGTACAATGGGGTGAATTCCCAACAACTGTAATGTAACCTTAAGAGGTGTAAAATGACTATTGTATATTTCAAGATCTTTTTGATTCCTAGTTTCTATCCCAATAATAAGTATTTAACAACAGAAAACATATTTTCTGGTAACTTTTCTGTTAAAACACATTTGCAGCTATGGGCTTTGAGCGCCAAAGACATTTAGGATTGTAATAACCCAAAAAACATGTCGACCATATTGGCCCGAAAATGTAAAATCATCAGCAGGAAAAGATAGAAAATAGATGATTGGCTTTTTAATTAGCACCAGTTATTTTTAAGGCATGCCAGAGATTACCCGAAACATATTTGTGACTAAACCATGGGGGAAATATATAGATCCAGTTTGGATAGAGTAGATAAGGTTGGGAAGGAAATCTTTAAATATTTTAATGAACAATTTATTTATATTATAACTGTTTTCAATTAAAATCTGGGAAGAGAAAATAAAAAACCTTTTGCAAGTTTAAAAAAAAAATATGCATCTTTATATTAGATTATTTTTTTAATTAGCAACCTGATATTTCAGTGCTTAATCAATGCTGAGTAATAAAAATAGTATTGCAAACTATTACATAGACTAAACACGTGGGCGTGAAAAACTTTTTTTTAAAAACTTACGTTTGTTAAGTAAAATTACTTAACATAAGGTTTCTTCATTTCTGAAACCTGTGTAATTAATAGCGTTTTTCTATTCTGGGTGTCTGACTACTCTATTGTCTGCTAGATACCCGATTGCTTGATTTGCTATTGCCAGTCCTGCTTGTTTCATCATTATTCTTCCTGATTATTTGGAATGAATTTGCTAGAATTTCTGGACTACTTCTGTTTTGGACTAGATCCTCCTCTGCCATATTATTGTACCCTGTGATTGACCACTGGTTCTGACTATGAACTTAGTATGCCCTGTTGTTTTGCACCTTCAACTGTTTCCTGTCTGCCCTAATTGACAGTCTTTTCCCAAAGTGTCTGCTGTGACACCAGCCCCTACTGTCAATGTAGTTGATAAATGTACTACCCTTTATCTAGCTAATTGTGGGTTATTTCCTGATGTATGCCAAGGTTGATTAATTCTACCACAGTACCTGCACCCGCTTCTGGACCACTGGTACCATCAATTGCTTTTTTTACAACAGAGATTCAAAGTGTTAATAAGAAAGTAACTAGAAGAATAAGTAATGCTACATAACATCTAATATAGCGTTTTAATTACATATATAATTAAATAATGGCTTAGCATTAAAGAATTCCCAACATCTGTAAGCACAGTAAATGTATAATAAATAAAAGAAACTTAAAGTACATAGAACTTAATGTACTCCAGTATTCCAAAATGGCACAGGAATGGAATTTCACATAGAGGAATAGTTAGCTTGGCCCCAAACCATCCTAAATCCTATGATCCAGGAAAAAGAGACAGTAAGGATAGTGTTACATTGGATACCACATTTCAAACCCATCAAGAGGAAGTTTGGAGATACTGTATGTGACTAATCATAGTGAACAGAAACCTGTGATTTCCTCTAGCAAGATACCCTACAAAAGAAAGTGCTTCAGAACCAGAGAAAATAAAACAAATTGAGTAGTGATGAAGACATAGCAATATTATTTTTTTTATTAATTAAATTATCAGAAGAATCAGTAAGATAACTCTGCATTAGATGCTTCATAGATTCCCACAAACTCAGTTTAATCCAGCACCGATAGCCCTTCTTACAATGAGAATGTCTGTTTGTCTGAGGCAATAGCATTTTCTTTTCCTAAACAGAAAAAAACTACAGCAATTTGCAGAAATGAGAGAAGGCCTGGATGAAATGTCAAATCTCTTCAACAAGAAGGTAAGTTTGTGGTGCTGTGTCACTTACTAAACTAAAGAAAATATGTTTTTTTGCTATAATACAGCTACTTTAATAAAACTAACCTTAGCTTGGGCTAGGCCAACAATTATTGCAAAACTGATGCATAGTATGACATAAGACACAAATGAGAGCTTAAAGGGATATTTAACACTTTGAGAAGGTAATATAAAACGATACATTTTATATATAAAAAAAAAGTCTGAAATATATTTTCATTATTTATTTTGTACCGTTTTCCTATAATTCCATTCTGAAATTGTGAGCTTTTCAGTTCCTTTTAAAAATGGAAGTGCATAGCTTGGCTGCACATTCTAGTGGCTTATTCATATCTGTCCCTTATTGGCCACAGCAGAGAAGGTAACCTAACTTAGAACATGGCAGCTCCCATTGTTTTATAGACACTAAAACTTTACACTTATTTTGTCACTATTTAAACAGCTAATGAAGCTTAAAAATACATCTACATGTTATTCTCAGACTAATCTTTTCTTTGACTACATCCTTCTATCTAGCATTTATGTAGTGTTTAATGTCCCTTTAAGTTCAGGGGAACTCCAAGTCAAAAATACCAGACTATAAATGTTATGTTAGATAAACCCTCATTAAGAAAGAAAGACTGTATAAGTACCATCTGGAGATAACGCTCATGTGGCCAGTTGGTTACAATGTAAAGGGCACTTTAAATGTGGCTTTTCCAATTCTAAGGCTTTTGGCCACACACTGGTAGCTAAGCAATCTCAGTCTAAGGAGGCAAATTATCAAGCTCTGAATGGAGCTTGATGCCCCTGTTTCCGCGCGAGCCTTCAACCTCACCGGAAACTAAGGACCGCTGCTCCATAACTGGTCTGAGGCTGAGGACATCAACCCACCCGATCCTATACGATTGGCCGCGAATATGCAGGGGGCAGCATTGCACAATCAGTTCTGGTGAACTGTTTGTGCAATGATAAATGCTGACAGCATATACTGTCGGCATTTATCGATGTGCGGCAGACATAATACGCTACATTGTATCATGTCCACTCGGACTTACATAAATTGGCCCCTAAGTCTCCACAAAAAAATATATTACATAACTCACTGCACTAACTGTAGATCACATCATGTTATTTACTTAATAGGTTTGTAATCTTCAATACGTTGGTATGACACGTTTGTACACAAGAGCACATGAACAATATTTCCTCTGTTCCATGTTCAGCGTTAGCAGAGCATTTTATAGAGAAGCATAATTGCGATGTTGAATCTTTTAAATGTTTGGTCATAATAAAGCTTTCTCACCCCTTAGAGGTGGTAATTTTGAAAGGATATTGTTAAAAAAATTAAGCATATTGGATTTTTACTCTGAAGACTAGGGTACCATTAGGCTTCAACATAGAATAAGACATAATGTATGGTATTAAATATTGTTCAGAGTCTCTTTAGAGTCCCTTCTGGAATACAGTGTACACTTTACAATAATACTTTTTTTATATGGCGATAGATACATTTTTCAGTTTTTCCTAGTGTACAATTGTAAATGAAATTATGTTTCTTTTTACATGACAATTTGATACATAATAGAATATCTTAAAACTAAGTCATAGGACATAAGATGGTGTGAAGTTTGTAGAATCTTGCATGACAAAGGATAACATTATAATTTCTACTCACTAGGTCCTGGTACTTTTCTTAGCATTGGTGCTTCTAAATATAATATTTTCCACAATGGGTATCTAATTAAGATTTTAAAGGTCCTATAACAGTCTTTTGAATCATATAATCTTATTTTCTGTTTTGGAGTGTTTAAATTAGAACATGTTTTGATGGTGAAGGGGTAATAGGAATTTGTTCTCATTGCATAATTAACCAATCAAGTAAGGTATCATGCTAAATAAAGTTTCTATGTTTAGTCTAAAGTAGGTCTCTGATGAAGGCATAAAGCTGAAACACGTCAAACCATTTTTTTTTCTCTTGCAAGAGATGTTTTTAATTGAGTAGAATATGTGCAATGAATAAAGCTTAAAGATTGTGCCTACCTCGTGCCCCGCCAAGCTCTTTTGTTACTTGCTCCATTATAAGCAGTCCCCTGGTCCATTAGCACTTTTTTGTGTTACTTAAAGGGACAGTCAAGTCCAAAAAACATTTTTAGAATTCAAATAGGGCATGTCATTTTAAACAACTTTCCAATTTAGATTTATCACCAATTTTGCTTTGTTCTCTTAGTATTCTTAGTTGAAAGCTAAACATAGGAGGTTCATATGCTAATTTCTTAGACCTTAAAGGCCGCCTCTAATCTAAATGCATTTTGATAGTTTTTTTACCACTAGAGGGTGTTAGTTCATGTGTGCCATATAGATAACATTAAGCTCATGCACATGAATTTACTGAGGAGTGAGCACTGATTGGCTAAAATGTAAGACTGTCAAAAGAACTGAATTAAGATGGCAGTCTGGAGAGGCTTAGATATAAGATAATCACAGAGGTAAAATGTATATTATTATAACTGTGTTGGTTATGCAAAACTGAGGAATGGTTAATTAAGGAATTATCTATCTTTTTAAACAACAAAAATTCTGGTGTTGACTGTCCCTTTAATGCAACTTCTTCACTAAAAATGCAAAGTTGACCATTATTAAATAGTCTGTTTGGAATTATAGAGCATGGAGATTTCATAGTCTTAGGAAGTTAAATGCTCTGGCTTTTAATAAATGTTATTAATATAGATGAGTTTCATTTAAACATTACCATATAAAGCCCTAATTAAATAATTTAATTAAAAAAGTAATTACCAAAACATTTTAGTAACTAAAAATATTTATCATGATATGTATTTTGAGTAAATCATTTATAACATGCAGTGCATTTCTCTGAGTTTTCTTCTTTTCTCATCAGGAAAGTTTGCTGTTCTGAAAACTGTTCTCAGTGTTTAATAACAAAAACAGAGCATGCATTTTATTCGTAAGCTTTGCTTCATTAGTTTCCATGCAGTTTGCCAACTCGAGAGTGGAATGGTGCTTAGTTTGTTTCAGGTGTTAATGCAAACCTCAAAAACTGTAGATTAATAAATATGCTATTTGAACAGTCTGTAGCTCTAAGCACAAAAATAATGCATTGACATTTCTCAATTCAGTGCAGTATACAAGAATAACAAATAAGGCTATTGTGTTACCAGGGCTTTTTCCCTTAAAGGGACATTGTACTATAACACTGGTTCCCAATATTTTCCAAATGACTTGTTATAGTAGCTGCAGAGTATAAAATGTATGGGAAATTGCTCCTTTATTAAGTTTATTTTTGTATATCAAATAGCTGTTTTTGCTGATTGAAGTCTCAAACCAATGTTATTACCTGTCACCCGTTGATTGCCTTACTGCTTTTATATAGAGAATACTAAAGTATTTCCAGTATAGATGGTGGTTTTAACAGGCAGAACAGCTTTTTAAGTAAGAAAATAAAAGCAAAGGAGTCATTTATAAACAATTTGATACACTCCACAACACATTAACCCATTGCACCAAATGGCGCATGCTGCGGTCGAGGCTGTCAACTTAAACAGCTGAGATTACAGCTGGATGCAGAAGGTAAGGGAGCACTGATTGTGAAGCCAGATTGACGATACGGAGAGTGACACAGACAGTGTCACTTTCTGCATCTGCTGCTGTGGTGCCATGGGTGGTTTGGAGGGAAGGAGGGAGGTGGGTCAGTGAGCAGCCCATCGCCAGAGTCGGGCAGAAGGGGAGGAAGGGGAGGGTTCCCTATGCTACAGAAAATATTCACTAGGAGAGAGGTAGGGATGGGTCCACTACACTGGGGATTATAAGAGCAGACAAGGGGATCCTACAGTATGATTGCTTCGAGGGGGGAGGTAGGGAGGGGGAGGCGGTGAGGAGGGTTATTTGGGGAGAGAGAGAGCTGTTTTGGAGGGATTAGGGTGGTGGGAGGTGTCAGGTGGGAGGGTAATACCTACATGATAATACTATTACCTTTACCAACAAACTTATTAAGCCCTTCACTGCTTGGAATTCCAGGAGTGTGGTGCACAGCTGAAATTAGCAGCCTTCTAATTACTAAAACAAAATGGCAAAGACAAGCACTGCTATTTCTGAACAAACGGATCCCAGAAAAGCTTTTACAATCATTTGTGTTATAACTGCACAAGCGGAATGTAAATAATTTCAGTCTGGACTCCAAAGGCTATGAAAAAGTTAAAGGGTCATTAAACACATGGGCCTCTATTTATCAAGTTCTGTCGGACCTGATCCGACAGTGCGGATCAGGTCCGACAGACTTCACTGAATACGGCGAGCAATACGCTTGCCGTATTCAGCATTGCACCAGCAGCTCACAAGAGCTGCTGTGCAACGCCACCCCCTGCAGACTCACGGCCAATAGGCCGCCAGCAGGGGGGGTGTCAATCAACCCGATCGTACTCGATCGGCTTGATTACCGGCGATGTCTGTCCGCCTGCTCAGAGCAGGCAGACAGGTTATGGAGCAGAGGTCTTTGTGACCGCTGCTTCATAACTGCTGTTTCTGGCAAGCCTGCAGGCTCGCCAGAAACACGGGGCATCAAGCTCCATTCGGAACTTGATAAATATGCCCCTGTTGGTCAGATTACAAGTTGAGCGCAAAATATCACTTCCATGAAAATGATATTTGCACTCAACTTAGTTATGCCAGCACACAAATGATATTACAAGTGAGGTGCAATACGAACGCGACCTCACATTCAAATCTCACGGAAGCATTGCGCTCACAAGAGTGCGCTTCCATAGGCTTCAAATGGGAGACTCTTTCTCATGCCGTCAGACACGGTATGAGAACTAGCGCAGCAAGTGATTGGCAGCAAATATAAATATATATGTATATGATTATATAGATATATATTTATGTGTTAATATGTGTATATAACAGCCACAAATTTGCCCGTTTACGGGCATGCAATAAATCAGCGCTCCACTTGTAATCTAGCGCTAAATACATTTTATAAGTATAGTATTAAGGTTATTAATCGCCTCCCTCTTGTCATGGGTACTGCCATGTTGAAATCTATCTTTCACTACATTCCAGTGCTGATATTTTTGCAAATGTGCAGTAGCTCTCCTTCAGATACCTGCAACTTAGGTTCCAAAATGGCAGCACCCATGATTAGAGGGAGGTGTATGAAATGTATTTAGTGGCCCTTTAATAACTTTTTTTATATGATCGCATTTGCTGGAGATAAGGTGGCATGAAATATACCAAAATAGACCTAGATCAATATATCTTGGGTTGTCTACTAAAAACTTTGTTTTGTAAGGCAAATCTTAAAAAAAACAAAACTATTTTTCTGTTTAAATGGAGTGATAGCAAAAAATGCTAAAAATGATCCGGTATTTTGAGCAAGTTTTTCTTTTAAACTCCGGTACTGAAGTACGGAGCCCCAGAGGTATCACATAAGATTTTTTTTTATAAATCGCGAGCACATTTTGCTAAATCGTGCGCACGACTTATAAGTAATTATAATCATGCTATTCCACCTTAAGCATGAATCCTCCCACTTACAGATCAGGCTCACCGGCTAATATTACTTTCAGTTCAGTCAGTGTTACAATCAATACAGACAGACTGGAAAGTGTGCACCTCAGCTTCAGTCACATGGATTTCTAAAAGCCCAATGTTAGCATTATGTTATGTGACAAACAGTACATTTAGCATTGCAATGCTCACAAAGCATATTTATAATTTCACAATACAATGCAATTATATACAAATTATTGGAGGTGAAATAGGTGTACTTAAATTATATTATATTTAAAGTATATATTGAACAGAAATTAGTTACTTATTCAGGTTAAAAACTGGTTTCTCAAAACAAAATAGTTGTGCTCCCTGTAAAAAATTATGAATTGTACAATTTCAAATAGATATTTTTCTGTCATTTCTCTATAAAAAAATATATTCACATTATTCTGTCTTTTTTTAAGCAGGGTAATGTTGGCAATTCATTTTTTATTAATACAATGGAAACATCCAATATGATTCCACTACCTAAAGAAAAAAATGTCAGTGAGAACTGTATACATTTTAGGTTGTCAACTAATAAAAAACACTAGATTAAGCAATTGAAAACACCTGGATAAAGGTATAAAAGACAGCCAGTCGCATAGAAGTGTCATGGTTTGACAAAGGCCAATTAGAGGGCCAAAATGCGTTAACACGCGACCACTGCTGGTCAGGAGATGATCACGGAAGCTATTCTGTAAAGATTTACACACTTCGGTTTTGTCTGCAAAAAGTCAACAGACATCAAGTTCTTACTTCACACAGTTGAAGTCTGTAAGCACACATGGATAAGATCAGAATAAGTATTGGATTACAAATCGTGCTTCTGAATGGGCAAGCCGACTGTGGAGGATATCTAGAAAAAAAACACTATAAAGGAACGGTGAGTACGTAGCCTTTTTAAACTATGGTGGGGAAGAAACCCCAGCATACTACTATATACCCCATTTTCTTTGGAAGTATATACAGAGCATTGCTATTACTTTTATATAGACTACTATTAGTTCATATATGCTGTTTTAATGTTATGCGCAACTCATATATATATATATATATATATATATTTATATTCTACCTACAGTATACAACAGAAGTGAGTACACCCCTGGGCAATATCACTTAAATATCAAATTATTCAAAATTGTATCACCTCTCATTAATTGTATTATTTCTAAGTTGACAAGTAGAGTATTTCCTATTATAAACAATCAAAAACAAATACTTTAAAAAGATTGTATAGAAATACAGGGCCCAAAGTTGAAACCTAAAGGGACATAATACTCATATGCTAAATTATTTGAAACTGATGCAATATAACTGTAAAAAGCTGACAGGAAAATATCACCTGAGCATCGCTATGTAAAAAAGGAAGATATTTTAGCTCACAGTCTCCTCAGCTCAGCAGAGTAAGTTCTGTGTAAAAAGTTATAATTCAGCTGCTGCCCAGCTGCAGGTAAAAAAAATGAAGAAATGAACTGCAGCCAATCAGCATCAACAGTGCTAAGGTCATGAACTATTTTACTGTGATCTCATGAGATTTGACTTAACTCTCATGAGATTTCATAGTAAACTTCCTTAAACTGAATAGGGAAATAACATGAGTGCACAAGGCTCAATCCCTTAGCTGGCCCAGGACAGACATACTGATTTGCTGCTTAGAAGTCCTTTACAATGGGATGTGGCTACTGAGGAACTTTCTTTTTTACATAGAGATGTTCAGGTGATATTTTCTAGTCAGCTTTTTACAGCTGTGCTGCATCACTTTCAAGTGTTTCAACATTTGGGTATCATGGCCCTTTAATGCAACAAAAGTAAATACACAAGTTAGATCGCTGAAACAAAATTGAGTACACCTGCAATTTCCAATTAGCCTAATTGCATGAACATAGTTACCAGAACATTCTCATTTTTGGACCAATGGGCTGTGTCTATCTGCAAGTCTGCATCATGGCTCCACATGGAAAATAATTGCCAGAGGAATTGAAAAATCTGATTGTGAGACTTCACAAAGATGGAAAAGGATACAGGAAGATCGGTGACCAACTAAAAATCTGTCAAAACGCAGTTGCAGCAGTAATCAGGAGGTATAGAACAATACACAGTGCAAAAAATCAGAGCCGCAGTGGCTGTCCTCCTAAAATGACGCCACGGACAGTGCGATACTTGCACAATCTAGCTCCGAAAAACAAGCAAGTGCTTCAGATTTGGATCAGGGATTATCAATAGAATTTGGAGTTTCTGTGACAGCTCAGACAGTGCTAAGGACATTGCATAATGTCAACTTCGATGGTCTGCATCCAAGGAAAAAACCCTTGCTTGGTCTTCGGCACAAAACTGCAAGATTAAACTTTGCTAAACAACATGAAAAGCCTGATGAATACTGGGAGCACATTCTTTGGTAAAATTACCAAGTCCAAGATACAATTTTTCGGCTCAGATGGGGTGCAGCATGTTTGGTTTGAACATGGTCAGGATTATTACAGTGAATGCATAGTCCCAACAGTGAAGCATGGAGGTGGGAGTGTAAAAATATGGGACTGCATGACTATAAAAGGTGTTGGGGAGATGACATTTATAGATGGCACCATGAATGCCTGAGATATACCAAAATAATGGCTGACAAGATAACTCCCAGTCTCCAGAAGTTTGTCAGAGGATAAATATTCCAGCATTATAACGATCCAAAGCACACTGCCAAACTCACAAAGGAGTTTCTAAAGGAGAAAAAAAGTGAAAACTATGACCTGGCCAAGTATTTCACCTGACTTGAATCCAATAGAACACCTTTAGGGTATTTTAAAGAGAAAGGTAAAGGAACACAACCCCTCCAGCAAAGAGAGTCTGAAAAAAAAATAATTCTGAAGAATAGCAGAACATCTCTCAAGAAATGTGTACGACACTGGTATCCTCCATGCGAGGAGGATTGAGTCAGTCATCAAAAATAAAGGTGGACATACAAAGTTTTGAAAAAATAAAAAAATTTGAATCTCATTAATTAAAGGTGCACTGACTTTAGTTGCATTAAGTTCCTACTTTTGGGCCGGTATTTGTAATATAGTAAATCTAAACTGATAGTTTTTAATTTTAAATAAGAGCAAATACCCTACTGTAAAACTTAAAAGTAATGCAGTTACTGTTAGGTTATACAATTTTGAATCATTTGACATTTAAGTGATATTGCACTGGGCTGTACTCACTTCTGTTGTATACTGTATATACAGTACGCTAGCTATGCATGTTTTTATGTGATTTTATATGTTTTTATGCAAGTAGCTTGTTTTATACAATTGTGTACTTATGCCATTTAGATTCTGCAAGAAAGCATTGTTTTTGATATTTCAAGCAACTGTTTTATTGAATAATACCCATTTCACCCAGTGATGTGCGGTGACGTCAGAGGCTGGTGAGGCAGTGGCTAGGATACTCCTTCATTCTTTAGATATCCTTTGTTGAAGAAATAGCAATGCACATGATGAGCCAATCACATAAGGTATCTATGTGCAGCCACCAATCATCAGCTACTGAGCATATTTAGATATGATTTTCAACAAAGGATATCAAAAGAATGAAGAAAATTAGATAATAGATGTAAATTGGAAAGTTATTTAAAATTGCATGCCCTTTCTAAATCATGAAAGAAAACATATGGGTTTCATGTCCCTTTAAATTGTGTCTTGGAAAACTGGTCAACTTAGTAAACATCTGATTTTAGTCTAAAGGATTGTAACAGAAACTCTTGCCAGATAACAAAATGCTTGCTCTGATTATGAGATCTAGAAATCCAGGCCCATTAAAATATATGTTTAAAACATACATTTTACTTTAATGCTGCAAAATATGCTTATAGATTCCTTCATTATTCAGTAAATATAAAAATGTCTTGATCCAGTGGCGGCTGGTAAAATTTAAAGATGGTGGGGCGCTTGACCCCACCCCTTTAAATAAAGCCACACCATCAGATGGCACTACCAATTCATTAATTAAATAAATAAAAGGTAGACAGAAACACAGAAAAGCACTCGGGGGGAGAGGGAGAGAGAGATGGGGAGAGGGAGAGAGACACAGAGGGTTAGAGAGAAAGAGAGAGAGAGACACAATCACACACAGGGGGTTAGAGAGAGAGAGACACACAATCACACACAGAGGGTTAGAGAGAGAGAAAGAGAAACGCAATCACACACAGAGAGTTAGAGAGAGAGAGAAAGAGAGACACAATCACACACAGAGGGTTAGAGAGAGAGAGAAAGAGAGAGACACAATAACACACAGAGGGTTAGAGAGAGAGAGAGAGAGAGAGAGAAAGAAAGAGAGACACAATCACACACAGAGGTTTAGAGAGAGAGAGAGAAAGAGAGAGAGACACAATCACACACAGAGGGTTAGAGAGAGAGAGAGAGAGAGAGAGAGAGAGAGAGAGAGAGAGAGAGAGAGAGAGAGAGAGAGAGAGAGAGAGAAAGAAAGAGAGACACAATCACACACAGAGGGTGAGAGAGAGAGAGAGAGAGAGAGAGAGAGAGAAAGAGAGACACAATCACACACAGAGGGTTAGAGAGAGAAAGAGAGAGACACACAATCACACATAGAGGGTTAGAGAGAAAGAGAGAGAGACACAATCACACACAGAGGGTTAGAGAAAGAGACACAATCACACACAGAGGGTTAGAGAGAGAGAAAGAGAGACACAATCACACACAGAGGGTTAGAGAGAGAGAGAGAGACAATCACACACAGAGGGTTAGAGAGAGAGAGAGAAAGAGAGAGAGACACAATCACACACAGAGGGTTAGAGAGAGAAAGAGAGAGAGAGAGAGAGACACACACAATCACACACATAGGGTTAGAGAGAGAGAGAGAAAGAGAGAGAGACACAATCACACACAGAGGGTTAGAGAGAGAGAAAGAGAGACACAATCACACACAGAGGGTTAGAGAGAGAGACACAATCATACACAGAGGGTTAGAGAGAGAGAGAGAGAGAGAGATAGAGAAAGAGAGACAATCACACACAGAGGGTTAGAGATAGAGAAAGAGAGAGACACAATCACACACAGAGGGTTAGAGAGAGAGAGAAAGAGAGAGAGACACAATCACACACAGAGGGTTAGAGAGAGAGAAAGAGACACAATCACGCACAGAGGGTTAGATAGAGAGAAAGGGAGAGACACAATCACACACAGAGGGTTAGAGAGAGAGAGAAAGAGAGAGAGACAATCACACACAGAGGGTTAGAGATAGAGAAAGAGAGAGAGACACAATCACACACAGAGGGTTAGAGAGAGAGAGAGAAAGAGAGAGAGACACAATCACACACAGAGGGTTAGAGAGAGAGAAAGAGACACAATCACACACAGGGGGTTAGATAGAGAGAAAGGGAGAGACACAATCACACACAGAGGGTTAGAGGGAGAGAGAAAGAGAGAGACACAATCACACACAGAGGGTTAGAGAAAGAGAGAGAGACAAAATCACACACAGAGGGTTAGAGAGACACATAAGGGATGAGAGAGTCAGAGGGGGAGGAAGAGAGACAGAGAGAGAGAAAGAGACCATGGGGGGAGAACGACACATAAGGAGAGAGATGGATAGATAGAGAGAGAGAGAGAGACACACACACAAGGGGGGGGAGGAGGGGGACCACTGCATTTTTAAGTAATATTTTAAGTGACTATCAAATGCTAATAGTCTACAATCTATTTTAAATATCTAAAACAGAACAGCACATATGAATGGGAGCATTAATAAATTATTATTTGTTGTCTACATCAGGGTTGTCCAACATACACCTAAGGAATCACTGGATTACATGAAATACTATAGCTACAAGAGCCATGGAGAATATTTGCAATAACTCATTCTAAATTGCTTGGTTTCATTTTACATTACCATGCTGTTGGTCTAGCTTACTCTTGTCAAATAAAAACTCATCCATACAAACAGCAGAGCTACAGAGAGTTCAGAAAGTGAGACTATATATTAGTGTGCAGTACACACTAATATATAGAGGCAAGCTGCTGGGTGTAAAGTTTGAGTAAACAAAATACAAAAACGATCCTTAAACTGCTGTAAAAGAGTAAAAAAACAAAAAACACTAAACCACATTCATTAAATTATAATTTTAACTGGGGGGCGGAGCCAAGCCAGGGACCAGCATGGCCGCAATTGAATGTAGCTCCAAGTAAAACTCCCATTAAGGGCATACAAACAGGGGTTCCTAATATCCAAAACCACTACCCAAGATGCCAATGCAGTCTTTAAATACCGAGGGATGCTAAACTACTGCATTTAAATAGACATACAGGTCTCACAGAACGACACAGCCGCTGACCGCAACTGCGCAACAGTGTATAGTGAAGCGCCATCTTAGACTAGCAGTACACGCGTCGCAGCACAGACAGGACCGATCGGAAGGGAAAAGCTGCTGGATGACGAAAAACCGCTGTGGGAGATAAGTATACCTCACGCCTAAGTACACAATAAATACTGCACTATCTCCCACGAGCGGTAATAAACACTCATACTACATTGAGTGCTAGCACAGCATAACAATAAAGGCACAGATATAAATGCGGTTCCCTTAAAACACACCCCAAGACAGCAACGGTAGCAATATATATATAATAAAGACAAGGGGCTAGGGTGAAAAAGCCTCCAAATAGACTTAATAAGGAGCAAAACTGTAAAAGACTTAACAAAGAACAAAACTGTATTGGAGCTTTCAGCACCAACCTGCAACTACTGTTTGAACTATACAGCCAAGAAAGTAACGCTACAAAAGCATCACTCCATTGAATAAACCCCCCTGATCCAACCTATTTACAACTACTGATCTACAATGACGTCTAAACGCCTGACTAAGGGAGATAAAGCTACCAGATCAGCTGCGACACCATCTACTAAATTAAACTCTTTTTTTAAAACAATGGAAGCTAAAACAAATATAGCTCCTAGCTCCCCACACAGCTCAGATAGCACACACGAAGAAGAGGGTGATGACACGCAAATAGATCCTCTTACCCCTATAACTAAAGCAGATTTAAAATTTTTACCAACTAAGGAAGACTTCGCATCATTTATGACCCAGGTTAGCCTACTCATAAAAGAAGGACTCTCAGATGTCAAAAAAGAAATCACTGAACTAGGCAACAGAGTGTGCCAACTAGAAGACCACGCAGAAGAAATTTCAGAACCAATCAACCTACACACTATGCAGCTCCAATACCAAACAGAAGAAATTAAACAAATGCAAATGCAGATAGAAGATTTGGACAACCGCGGCCGACGCCAAAATTTGCGAATAAGGGGAATATCTGAAAAAATCTTAAACACCGAACTCCAAAAATACTTACAAGGCCTATTCAACTTCCTGCTAGATGACGAAGAAACCGCAGACATTTCTCTAGATAGAGTACATAGGGCATTAAAACCTAAGCCCTCGCCCAAAGCCCCACCAAGGGACATCATTCTAAGATGCCACAACTTCAAAGACAAAGAAAAACTACTGAATGCAGCAAGAAAGAAAGCACCAATTTACAAAGATGGCGACACAATACAGATCTTTGCGGATCTCAGCCCGCTCACCCTCACTAGACGACGGAATGTCAAATTCCTAACTACTCATCTACAAAATCACCAAATCCCATACCGTTGGGGTTTCCCCTTTGCACTCAGAGTAACGAAAGACAACAAAGAAATCATCTACAAAGACCTAGAAGATCTCGATTCCTTCTGTTCACAGCTGCAAATACCACCACCGAAGAACATACCTCAATCTGTGGACCAAGACGAAAGAGAACCAACGTCAGACCGATACCCACCACAACCACAGAGACAAAAATGGAACACAGTCCCCAAGAAACGCAAAATAGATCCCACCACCTCCCGTCAGACACCAGTCACCCCCATAAACCCACCTTGAGGCCTGACTTCCAACAATGTGGATTTAAATCAACTGACCCCACTTACATATCCAAAGTATGTTTGACACCCCAGCGGGGGAGAAAATACAATTCGACCTGAGATATCGACTTCTAATCCTCTTGCATCATAAAGAGACTTTAAAATATCCCTCTTGCCCACCAACTCATACCCCAAATGACACAAACTAATATGGGTAGATCTCTTATAACCAGAAGAAACCCCACTTTAATGTAATATTAGCACTAGCCCTCTTGGGGAACGGTAGTGACCTTAGATCACTACTACTCTCCCCCCACCCTGATTTAGACTTAAGTCTAAGTTTAGATTTGAGTTTGAATCTGAGTTTAGATTAAAAGGAAAGGAAAGGAGATTACCTTTGTAATCCTTTGTATAACTGTTCTTAATGTTAATCACCTTAATTTCTATGTTATTATGTTGTATTTATCGTTGTATGTTATTGTATTTCAGACTCTCTGCAAAATCTGGATCGGCACGCTGGCTCACACTCTACTTATGTCTTGTTCACAGTAAGCACCACAACCACACAGGAATTTCTCCAACACACCAAGCCTGCAAGAAGCGAACAAATTCCACATACGGTAAGATAAGTCTAAAGAATTTCATAGCAGACCTTCACACGAACATTACACATGACATCTAGACCACTAACAATTATATCCCAAAACGCTAAAGGCTTGAATTCGCCTACTAAAAGATCAGTTGCAATACACTGGTTCGCCAAACAAAAAGGCTCTATCATATTTCTACAGGAAACTCACTTCCCTTGAACAAATGAACCTAAATTCTCTAATAAACACTTCCCTCTCAATTTTTTTAACTCCCATGAAAAGAAGATAAACGGGGTGGGAATCCTTTTTCACTCATCCTTACCCTTCCAACTACTTCACAACATATCAGATAAGGAAGGGAGAATACTAATATTAGTAGGCCTACTCTACAACAGACCAATCACACTAGTTAACGTGTATGCCCCCAACACAAATAAGAGCAAGTTTTTTAATACTCTCAAACGCATGATAAGTGAATCACGTAAAGGCACTGTGGTGATGGGTGGAGACCTGAATGTTATCTTAGACCCCACACTTGATTCTACCTCTTTAAACACAAGTAACACGTCACGTCCTCCTAATGCCACTTACTCATGCCTTAGACACACAGGACTTATAGACACATGGAGACTGCAGCACCCTGTACAACGTGGATACTCCTTTTTCTCACACCCCTGGTCCATGTACTCAAGGATTGACTATCTATTCCTTGACCAGTCCAGCTTATCCCTACTATCAAACACTGACATATCCTCCACAGCATGGTCCGATCACTCTATGGTGTCCTTAGAACTAAACTGGCTCGACTCCCCACTCCACCCGTTCATATGGCGACTAGATCCATACTTACTACACCACCCGCCAACAGCCCAAAAAATTAAGACAGCACTGACCGAATACTTTGATTTAAACGCTAACCTAGAAACACACCCGATGTCTGTGTGGGAAGCACACAAAGCAGTAATTCGTGGAGAATACATAAAACACAAAGCATACATTAAAAAGCATAGATTAGGATATATAGGAGCGCCACTGGCTAAGATATACCACAGGAGTCAAATTATTAAAATCAAATATTTATACAAGTCTTTAATAATTGACAAAAAATGACAAAATTTGACAAAAATTAACAAAAATTAACAAATGATGAGATCAGAATGTTGAACCAAACTAATAAACTCACTATAGTACAGAATCTAGGGAAAATAACCCTTTAATTCCTACTACATGAATATAATCCAGAAATGAATTGGTACAGCTCATAAATTTAAATAGAGTCGTGAAACATAAGTGTCAATATAACCATAAAAATGAAAAACTGATTTCAAATAAAGAAAAAAATATAATAGTGAAGATAACAATCCAATTAAGGATTAGTTTCTTAGTGAAGGACCCATATTTTGAGCCTCAAAATAAATTCATTTATCAAATTTGGAATAGATAGTGATAGAAAATGGGGTAAAAAATGTATAAATATATAGGAACAAATCAAATCCCTGCAATATATAATACTCTTGAGTGTAATGTGCAATAATATAGTACAATCCAAAAATAAGTGAATTAAAACAATACAATCAAATTATTCAATCAATGCAATACTATCAAAGTTGGGTGGGTCTCACCATTTAAAAACCTAAAACTCAACTAGGCTGGTACCAGCTGTAATTCTATTAGCTTTGGGACACACTGGTCTATTCAAATAATAAACTTACATAATAATTGATATAAATCTAGTTATAAATTCATATCAAGTAACAAATTAGATAATAAACTTTTCCAATAATTGATATAAATCTAATTATAAATTCATATCAAATAACAAATTAAAAAACAATTAAAACATTTTAAATGATTAAATGAAATTATTGAATGAAATTATAAAAACGAGTAAGAAAAAATTGTCCAAAAAATATAGTCCAAAAAATATATCAAATCCTGATGAAATGTAAATGGTAGTTCCTTCCTTAAAAGTAAAAGTCCTTGAGTCTATTGAAGTCCAAAGTCCTAATCCTTTGATAGATGTGTATACATAAAAAACCTAGAAAAAAGGAAAAAAGTGCACTAAACAAAATGTGCTTACTGGGTATGGACTATTGGAAATAGTCTTACCGTTCAAAAAGCCCGGTCCTGGATATGATTAGCCTCTCAATCTTAATTTTCGGATAGTCGTCTACGCGTTTCGGCCCTCTCAATGGGGCCTTTTTCAAGACATGTGGAAGCTTAATCAATATTGACCTTTTATATATTTTTGTATTGGGCGTTTCACAAAATTGCGCCAAAAAATTGCGCCAAGGAAATCCCGCCGAAAATTGAGTCCGATATTGCCAGTTTGTTTGTTGCCACTCTGTCTCACTTCCGCTCAACAACCGGATGTCTGTTGTAGGTGCTTCCGGTTTTTTACCACTTCCGGTGTCGCGGAACGGGCAAAGAGGAACAACAAATTTTCGGCTAGACCGGATGTCAATATGTGCGGTTCTTCCGGTTTGAAGAAACCATTTTGGAAAAGGGCAAATTTTGTCTGATATCGGGCTAATATATCCAGGACTTACAATGTTTATCATGTATATTTATTTCCATGACAATATAACCCTATTTTATGTTGTATTATTCAAATCTCATATATAATAAACTTAAATACCAATTGAAATAAAATCGTTGTTATAAAAAATTCATAAGTGGAGTGAGTATTTGAAAATTAAAAAATAATAAATAAATAAAGTTTGCAAAATTATATATATAAAATATATATATAAAAAAATATAAAAAATATATAAAAAATATATAAAAAATATATATAAAAAATATATATATATAAAAAAGATATTTAATATCTTGGAGGGATTAAAGATATTTTTTATTTTGTATTTAACTTTCAATGTGTTTTAATCTAGGTCTAAATTCATTATCTAATGATGGATTTGTGCATGATATTAGGTATTATCTAGACTGAATTCAATGCTGAATTGGTGCATTATACTTTCATTAGATATTGTTTACTACCTTTATTTGGCTAATTAACAATATCTTTTTCTTTGAGAAGATACTGAGACATATTACTCAATATGGATTACTTTTGATAAACTCCAATTAGCTTAAACAGTTTACAAATGAGGTTCACAAAATTTCTTAATCTAATGTTAGACATCTTTTCTTTACTGTTGAATAATCAGATGAATTTTATACTGAGACCTATAAGTATTTTTCAGATCTTAAAGAGAATGCTAGGACCTATAGATTTCTTTGGATTGCCCTATGTGGGTTATTTTTGTGGGATTCAAATTAAGTTTAAACTGAGGTTCAAGAAATGAATGAGAAAGATTGATTTGTTTATCAGAAGAGGTGGACGATCTCAAAGTCAGCATTGAGACCTTTTGGATGGATACAGTCCAGGTTAAAGATCCATTTTGATTCTATTTTCAATAATTTTGATTCCATATCCCCTCCTCTCCAATCTTTATTCACTTTACATATTCCCATATATTTCAAGCTCTTATCACTTCCATCATGTACTTCTTTGAAGTGTTTATAGAGTGGTAAATCAACCTTCTTCCATTTGATCTGTAGCAGATGTTCTCGGATTCGGTCTCTCAGTTTTCTAGATGTCTGGCCCACATATTGCAGGCCACATCCACACTCGACCAAATAAACTACAGAATGGTCAGTACATCTTATAGTTTGTTTAATGTGAAAGACTTCATTTGAAACTTTAGACTTGATCGTGCTGGTTTTTATTCCATGTGAGCATGCTTTACAAAAATGGCATGGATAGAAACCGCATAATTTTTTGCCCATAATGTCTAAGGAATTTTTAGCTTTATTTTCTTTGGGTATACTTGGAGCCAGAATGGATTTTAGATTATTGGCCTTTCTATAGACAAAATTGGGTTGTACTGTTAGATGTTCGCCTATAATATCATCATTTCTGAGTATATGCCAGTGTCTCTTGATTATATCTTCAATTACCTTTTTCCTTTCACCATATTGGGTTATAAAAGGAATTTTTAGGCCTTCAAACTTGTCTTTAGTTGGTCTCACTTTGTATGTGAGAAGAGAATCTCTTTTTATGTTGTTCACTTCTGTGATGGTATTATCCACAAGGGATTCATCATATCCTCTTTCCAAGAATCTGGTTTTTAGCATTGATGATTGCTTGGTCCACATTTCTTCACTTGAACAATTTTTTCGGATTCGTAACAATTGTCCTTTCGGGATATTCGATATCCATTTCTTATGATGGCAGCTTGTGTGATGGATATAATTGTTCGAATCTACTTCCTTGAAGTGGGTGGATGTTACAATTCTTCCCTTTATCACTTTTATGTCCAGATCTAGAAAGGTGATGTGATCCTTGCTGATGGTATTAGTAAATCTTAAATTGGACTGGTTCAGATTCATAACTTCTAGTGTGTGTCTTAGATCTTCTTCACTCCCCTTCCAGATGATTAGGAGGTCATCTATATACCTTTTATATAGGACCAGGTCCGCGCCCGCCGGACAGGAATCCCAGAAAATAGCTTCCCATTTTCCCATATAGAGATTGGCGTAACTAGGCGCGAACCTGGTCCCCATGGCTGTCCCACACACTTGTCGATAGAACACATTATCACAATAAAAATAGTTGTGTTGAAGGATATATTCAATTCCGTCCAGTATGAACCTCTTTTGGGTTTGTGGCATACTGTCATCTTTATCTAAGAAGTGACTAATGGACTCTAATCCCTTCTCATGTGGGATTGAGGTGTATAGTGATGTTACATCACTAGTGATTAAGATGTAGCTTTCATCCCATTCCATGTCATTAAGAATATTCAATACTTCGGTGGAGTCCCTTAGATATGATGGTAATGATCTAACGTATGGTGGTAATGATCTAACGTATGGTTGAAGTTTAACGTATGGTTGAAGATCTAAGACACACACTAGAAGTTATGAATCTGAACCAGTCCAATTTAAGATTTACTAATACCATCAGCAAGGATCACATCACCTTTCTAGATCTGGACATAAAAGTGATAAAGGGAAGAATTGTAACATCCACCCACTTCAAGGAAGTAGATTCGAACAATTATATCCATCACACAAGCTGCCATCATAAGAAATGGATATCGAATATCCCGAAAGGACAATTGTTACGAATCCGAAAAAATTGTTCAAGTGAAGAAATGTGGACCAAGCAATCATCAATGCTAAAAACCAGATTCTTGGAAAGAGGATATGATGAATCCCTTGTGGATAATACCATCACAGAAGTGAACAACATAAAAAGAGATTCTCTTCTCACATACAAAGTGAGACCAACTAAAGACAAGTTTGAAGGCCTAAAAATTCCTTTTATAACCCAATATGGTGAAAGGAAAAAGGTAATTGAAGATATAATCAAGAGACACTGGCATATACTCAGAAATGATGATATTATAGGCGAACATCTAACAGTACAACCCAATTTTGTCTATAGAAAGGCCAATAATCTAAAATCCATTCTGGCTCCAAGTATACCCAAAGAAAATAAAGCTAAAAATTCCTTAGACATTATGGGCAAAAAATTATGCGGTTTCTATCCATGCCATTTTTGTAAAGCATGCTCACATGGAATAAAAACCAGCACGATCAAGTCTAAAGTTTCAAATGAAGTCTTTCACATTAAACAAACTATAAGATGTACTGACCATTCTGTAGTTTATTTGGTCGAGTGTGGATGTGGCCTGCAATATGTGGGCCAGACATCTAGAAAACTGAGAGACCGAATCCGAGAACATCTGCTACAGATCAAATGGAAGAAGGTTGATTTACCACTCTATAAACACTTCAAAGAAGTACATGATGGAAGTGATAAGAGCTTGAAATATATGGGAATATGTAAAGTGAATAAAGATTGGAGAGGAGGGGATATGGAATCAAAATTATTGAAAATAGAATCAAAATGGATCTTTAACCTGGACTGTATCCATCCAAAAGGTCTCAATGCTGACTTTGAGATCGTCCACCTCTTCTGATAAACAAATCAATCTTTCTCATTCATTTCTTGAACCTCAGTTTAAACTTAATTTGAATCCCACAAAAATAACCCACATAGGGCAATCCAAAGAAATCTATAGGTCCTAGCATTCTCTTTAAGATCTGAAAAATACTTATAGGTCTCAGTATAAAATTCATCTGATTATTCAACAGTAAAGAAAAGATGTCTAACATTAGATTAAGAAATATTGTGAACCTCATTTGTAAACTGTTTAAGCTAATTGGAGTTTATCAAAAGTAATCCATATTGAGTAATATGTCTCAGTATCTTCTCAAAGAAAAAGATATTGTTAATTAGCCAAATAAAGGTAGTAAACAATATCTAATGAAAGTATAATGCACCAATTCAGCATTGAATTCAGTCTAGATAATACCTAATATCATGCACAAATCCATCATTAGATAATGAATTTAGACCTAGATTAAAACACATTGAAAGTTAAATACAAAATAAAAAATATCTTTAATCCCTCCAAGATATTAAATATCTTTTTTATATATATATATTTTTTATATATATTTTTTATATATTTTTTATATATTTTTTATATTTTTTTATATATATATTTTATATATATAATTTTGCAAACTTTATTTATTTATTATTTTTTAATTTTCAAATACTCACTCCACTTATGAATTTTTTATAACAACGATTTTATTTCAATTGGTATTTAAGTTTATTATATATGAGATTTGAATAATACAACATAAAATAGGGTTATATTGTCATGGAAATAAATATACATGATAAACATTGTAAGTCCTGGATATATTAGCCCGATATCAGACAAAATTTGCCCTTTTCCAAAATGGTTTCTTCAAACCGGAAGAACCGCACATATTGACATCCGGTCTAGCCGAAAATTTGTTGTTCCTCTTTGCCCGTTCCGCGACACCGGAAGTGGTAAAAAACCGGAAGCACCTACAACAGACATCCGGTTGTTGAGCGGAAGTGAGACAGAGTGGCAACAAACAAACTGGCAATATCGGACTCAATTTTCGGCGGGATTTCCTTGGCGCAATTTTTTGGCGCAATTTTGTGAAACGCCCAATACAAAAATATATAAAAGGTCAATATTGATTAAGCTTCCACATGTCTTGAAAAAGGCCCCATTGAGAGGGCCGAAACGCGTAGACGACTATCCGAAAATTAAGATTGAGAGGCTAATCATATCCAGGACCGGGCTTTTTGAACGGTAAGACTATTTCCAATAGTCCATACCCAGTAAGCACATTTTGTTTAGTGCACTTTTTTCCTTTTTTCTAGGTTTTTTATGTATACACATCTATCAAAGGATTAGGACTTTGGACTTCAATAGACTCAAGGACTTTTACTTTTAAGGAAGGAACTACCATTTACATTTCATCAGGATTTGATATATTTTTTGGACTATATTTTTTGGACAATTTTTTCTTACTCGTTTTTATAATTTCATTCAATAATTTCATTTAATCATTTAAAATGTTTTAATTGTTTTTTAATTTGTTATTTGATATGAATTTATAATTAGATTTATATCAATTATTGGAAAAGTTTATTATCTAATTTGTTACTTGATATGAATTTATAACTAGATTTATATCAATTATTATGTAAGTTTATTATTTGAATAGACCAGTGTGTCCCAAAGCTAATAGAATTACAGCTGGTACCAGCCTAGTTGAGTTTTAGGTTTTTAAATGGTGAGACCCACCCAACTTTGATAGTATTGCATTGATTGAATAATTTGATTGTATTGTTTTAATTCACTTATTTTTGGATTGTACTATATTATTGCACATTACACTCAAGAGTATTATATATTGCAGGGATTTGATTTGTTCCTATATATTTATACATTTTTTACCCCATTTTCTATCACTATCTATTCCAAATTTGATAAATGAATTTATTTTGAGGCTCAAAATATGGGTCCTTCACTAAGAAACTAATCCTTAATTGGATTGTTATCTTCACTATTATATTTTTTTCTTTATTTGAAATCAGTTTTTCATTTTTATGGTTATATTGACACTTATGTTTCACGACTCTATTTAAATTTATGAGCTGTACCAATTCATTTCTGGATTATATTCATGTAGTAGGAATTAAAGGGTTATTTTCCCTAGATTCTGTACTATAGTGAGTTTATTAGTTTGGTTCAACATTCTGATCTCATCATTTGTTAATTTTTGTTAATTTTTGTCAAATTTTGTCATTTTTTGTCAATTATTAAAGACTTGTATAAATATTTGATTTTAATAATTTGACTCCTGTGGTATATCTTAGCCAGTGGCGCTCCTATATATCCTAATCTATGTTCTGTTCTTTAGACCTATTTAGGGGGTCTTTATTATAGTGAGCAGATATCAGTCCTGGGCGCTGGTTACTTATTTTTATACAGAAATACATTAAAAAGCACTACAACGCTCTGCTAAACACACTCACCAACAGACTTACAGACTTAACGACCTTGAGACTCAACATAAACAATCCCCCTCAGACAGACCCCTACTAACCATACTGACCGCCACACGAAAAGAGCTTAATACACTGCTATACTCTGAAACCCAAAGAAAAATGCTGAACCTTCGGAAGAAATATTTTTATGAGGGAAACCGACCAGGCAAAATCTTAGCTAACACCCTGAGAGACAAAAACACCCTTACATATATCCACAAACTTAAAACTAAACAAGGAGACACAGTAGTCAATAGCAAGGAGATAGCCGCACACTTACGAAGCTTCTACCAACAATTATATAATTTGACAAAAAACACCCATCATGATCACATACAAAATATGAGAACATACATAACGGCAGCTGACTTAAACAAAATAACACTAGAACAGATGACGGGTCTGGAAGCAGATATAACACTAATAGAAATCGTGAAAGCCATTAAGAGCCTCCCAACGGGAAAGAGCCCAGGACCTGACGGACTAACCAATCAATACTACAAAACACACTGTCCTACTCTAGCCCCACATTTATTAAAACTTTTTAACTCATTAGACAAAGGCACTCAACTCTCTAAGGATTCTCTATCTGCCCACATAACTGTAATTCTGAAACCGGAAAAACCACAGGAAGACCCAGGTAGTTACCGACCTATATCACTCCTGAACACAGACCTCAAGATTCTAGGGAAAATCCTGGCGAACCGTTTAAACTTAATTCTCAAAGACATAGTCCATACAGACCAAGTGGGATTTGTCCCTGGCCGAGAGGCCAGGGACAACACCATTAGAGCCCTAACCCTTATAGAATACGACAAGACCCAGGACATAGAATCAGTATTAATAGCCATAGACGCCGAAAAGGTATTCGATCGCACAGACTGGCAATTTCTCCTAGAGACCCTTAAAAACATTGGATTTGGCCCGAAAACAATTAACAGAATCTTTAGTCTATACTCACACCCAAACGCAAAAGTTAAAGCTAATGGTATACTATCAGAAACGTTCCCCATATATAATGGCACGCGCCAAGGCTGTCCCCTATCACCGATCTTGTTTGTTTTGACAATGGAGGTTCTCACCTCTCACGTCCGCAAAAACCCAAACATTAAAGGCATATCATTTGGCAACCAATCCTACAAAATCGCAGCATTCGCTGATGACTTATTATTCTCAGCTACCTCACCCCAAACGACCAGCCCGGAAATATTAAAAGAATTAGACAGATTTGGAAGATATTCTAACTTCCTAGTCAACAAGCAAAAATCGGAGATCCTAAATGTGAACTTACCATACACTAAATTTCACTTATTATCGGAGATATGCCCATTAAAATTAAGAAAGGACTCTATCAAATACTTAGGGATTCACCTCGCACCCAAGCAGACAACACTCTTTGACAAAAACTACTTAGCTTTATTAAACAACACACAACATGACCTTCAGACGTGGACGAGTAAGCCTCTCTCATGGTGGGGACGAGTACAGGCCTTGAAAATGACCCCGCTCCCTAGGATCATATATATATTGTAGACATTACCTATGCATTTACCTTGCTGGTATTTAAAACGTCTCCAAAATAGCCTTAATTCCTTTGTATGGGGGAAATCTAAACCTAGAGTCAACAGAGATACAATGTATAGGTCAACTGCTGATGGAGGATTAGGTCTACCAAAAATTGAAGAGTATTACTTAGCAGTCACATTACAAAGGGTACTAGATTGGCACAGGAAACAGGAATGTAAAGCCCGCGTCGCGTTAGACTCACACATACTTAAGGCGCCACTAGTGCACACGCTGTGTTGGGTACCTAGCGACTTAAGACCACCCCAATGCAGACAACTAGAAATCCACAAACAACTATTTAAGACTTGGGATCAAATAACATCATCCAGACCATACATCTCAACTAGCAGGTCTCCCCTATTTCCGATTGTCCTAAACGTAGAAATGGTGGGTGGCCTAGATAAGGGATTTCAGAGACTTTCCAAATGGGATTACACCATCCCTTTATTAAACTTCGTGGAAGCAGGCAAACTTCTAGAAAGGGACAAATTAACAGACATAGCTCAAGGCAAATACAACAATTGGCTAAAATACGCACAATTACACCACTTTATAAACACCTCCCCATTCAAAAGCGGCCTACTAAGAACGCCCACCACATTTGAAACACTATGCCATGGAGGGAATATACCGAGAGGAACACTTTCGCTCTCCCGCAAGCTTTTAACCAAGAACATTAGGGAAACCCTGCCACCATACTCAGCTAAATGGAGCACAGACATAGGCAGTCCTATAACAGAAGAAAATTGGGCCAACATATTCAAATCAATCAAAAAATCCTCGACCTCGCCAGTAATACTAGAACTTAACTATAAGATTGTCTTACGGTGGTATTTAACCCCGTCGAAGTTAAACAGCATTTACCCAAGCCTATCAGATAGATGCTGGCGCTGTCGTGGGGGTCATGGTAATCTAATACACATGTGGTGGCGATGCACCAAAGTACGCCCCCTGTGGAGATCGATAGAGCAACATTTCAGACAAAGCATTTCAGCTGAATTTACACTAACCCCAAAAATAGCGTTACTCAACGACCTCCCTAAACTGCCATGTCGCTTAAAACTCCTGGTCCTTCAAATAGGCCTCAATAGAGCAAGAAAATTAATAGCCCGTAACTGGAAGAAACGCCTGACCCTATCCAAAACACTATGGCTCGATGAAGTAGAAGAACACTTTACATTAGAACAATATGGCTATTTGTGCCGGAATAGAATGGACACCTTTCTAGACGCTAAATTTATCTGGCAAGAATCCCTACACAATACACTCATCCCACAAGCCCCTCAAACTACCACCACTATTCCATAGGCAGTTGAACTGCCAGCTACCAAACGAAAAGGGTACACATTCTTTCCTAACAGCGAACAGACTATACAACACCTCAATAATTACAAACTTCAAGAGCCAGTGCCGATCCGGATAAAGATAAACAGACGTAAGACTTTAAAGTTGTTTATAAATTTGATTGATTACTTGTTTACCTGTTAGTTAGAACCCGTTTTTCCCCTACCCCCACTTGTAACCATTTGAGAGAACACATGGACTAGCTGCATTGCAAACATGGAACTATAGTTATAAAGCAGCAGCGAAGCATATGAACATTTAACTATTATTAACAATTCTCCTTACTGTGGAACATTTTCATATTGATATATGTTATTGTAAATGTTTAAATTTCCAATAAAAAGAAGATTTAAATTTTTTTTTTTATAATTTTAACTAACAGAATCCCTTTCAGTAAAATCCAAGGTTGCAGAACTTACTTTAATAAAATGTGGCTAAAACACTGCTCTGAGTCTGCATCTCTTCCTGCTCTGTAGTCTGTAAGGAAGTGACAGTGGAACATTCCACTGCACTTGGAGGGGAAGAACAGAACTCTCTTTTTTTATTGAATAAAAGTTTACAGCTGAACAGGGCAGCAACAAAATAAATAAAAGTATTTTTTTTCTCCGTTTTTGTTTTGTTTTATATGATTAAACATCCAGCCCCAACCCTAAGTTCCACTTACTAATGCCTCTCACTTGATTGGTTCAGCCCAAATAGGACTGCCTCAAATAAGCAGTTATGGGCCATGCAATGATCTTATCCACTTTCATCCAGTAGGTGGCGCAGCATGTTGTGTAATGGTGGGCAGACCTGCTTGTGCCTCTCCATTGCACAACATGAAGCTGTGAAAAAAAAAATGCTGGGGAAAAAAAATTGCAATTTTTTTTTAAAGCCAATAAAAAAATATATATATTTGCCCATATGAGAGGTAAAGCACTGCCTCACCTGCATCTAGTGACTGCACATCACTGATTTCACCACCCAAACATTTGGTCACTATATTCTTATGTCCTTTGAGGATTCAGCTTTCAGCGCTTCCTTTTCAAACTTTTTGTACTTGATAAATCGTGACTGCAGGTTTTCTTTGTGAGAACCTGCAGTCATAGGGAGGAGAAGGGCTTCATAAATCGAGCCCATAGTGATGTCCAGTTCATGAACGATGCATTAGAATTGTATAATTAACAAGAGCATAATAAAAAGACAATGCAAAATCACCTACTCTGAATTTCAAATAAGCAGTAGATTTTTTTCTGACAAATTATTTTTTTCTCTCATATGCCGGCCCCCTGTAACATTTGACAGACATCAGCCAATCACAGACTAGTATACATATACCCTGTGAGTTTGTGCACTTGCTCAGTAGGATTTTGTTCCCCAGATAGTGTGAATTTAAAAAGACAATGCACAATTTTATAATGGAGGTAAATTGGAAAGTGTCTTAAAACTGCATGCTCTGGGGCCAAATTATACCCCTTTGTCTAAAGACCGCTGCTCCATAACTTGTTCACCTGCTCTGAGGCGGCGGACAGAAATCAACCCGATCAAATATGTTTGGGTTGATTGACACCCCCTGTTAGCCGCCGATTGGCCGCGAATCTCCCATTTAACGAACTCCTTTGCAATGAAACACTCAGTTAAAGGGACACTGAACCCAAATGTTTTCTTTTGTGATTCAGATAGAGCATGCAATTTTAAGCAACTTTCTAATTTACTCCTATTATAAAATTTTCTTCATTGTCTTAGTATCTTTATTTGAAAAGCAAGAATGTAAGTTTAGATTGCGGCCTATTTTTGGTGAACAACCTGGGTTGTTCTTGCTGATTGGCGGATAAATTCACCCACCAAAGAGCAAGTGCTGCCCGGGTTCAAAACTAAAAATTGGCTGGCTCCTTAGCTTAGATGCCTTCTTTTTCAAATAACGATAGCAAGAGAATGAAGAAAATTTGATAATAGGAGTAAAGTAGAAAGTTGTTAAAAATTGCATGCTCTAGCTGAATCACGAAAGAAAAAATTTGGATTCAGTGTCCCTTTAACAGTACACTGATTCAAATATCAGGTCACAGCAGTTCTCAATAGACCCCTGCCTTTACCCCTAACTACACATTAAATTAATCCTTACTGTCCCTTACTAAAAATACTCCTCACCATAACTTAACCCTAAGGACCCCTGTTGATCCTTACTGCCCCTAAATTAACCCCAAATATTGATGTGGAGCTCTGGGATAATAATTATTGTGTTAATGTAAATGTATTATAATACCTATTAGGCAAATAAAGAGGGTATCACTTCCCTGTGTATAATCATGGATAACCAGTCTTTTGTCAGATATGCAACTATTAGGCAAATAGAACAGTACTCTGTTCTATGCACTGTTTTGGAACCCACACAATATATGCAGCATACTCTGTTCTATGCACCATGTTGTATGCATTTGCCTTGGTTTTTCATATACAACAAAAGACTGGTTATCCATATGATATGGGTAAGAAATAGATGTAACGCTGCATTGTGTGTCAGGACAAGTCGGACAGTGACTCAGGAGTCAGGAATCGGATCGGTGGAGCATCCATAATAGGAGAATCTGCGGCCTGTCCCTCATGCATCACGTGCCCAACAAGTGAACTGATGAATTGGTTCATGAACTGGTTCAGTTAAACAAACCGTCCAAAATTAACTGATTCATCAAGATGAATCAGACTTCCCATCTCTACTGACACACTGAAGTGAACTGAAAGAACTAGCTGCTGGTCGGCGGGAGCTCCTCCTCCTGTAGATAGGTCAGCAAAACATGA
The DNA here is from genome assembly GCF_027579735.1 of Bombina bombina. Lineage (NCBI taxonomy): Eukaryota > Metazoa > Chordata > Amphibia > Anura > Bombinatoridae > Bombina > Bombina bombina. The sequence goes on along the minus strand of NC_069506.1, from coordinate 162,180,316 downwards.
CAAGCTAGGGGAGGAGCAGGCTGATCTGTAAGGGGGTATAACTCCATGTAATAGACACTATGCTTAAAAAGAATATGCACAGATACTGATCTAAAAATCCAGTATAAAACCTTTTAAAAACTTACTTAGAAGCTCCAAATTTTGCGCTGTTGGAACACCCAGTGAAAGGGTCTGGGTGCAGATACTCTCCCCCCCCCCCCTTCCCTGCACATGAGAAGACAGATTAGGCAAACAAGAGCCAGCAGTGGTCTGTAAACGCATGTATACATCTGACACTTTGGGGCTTGGGTAGGAGTCTGAAAACCAGCACAATGTTATTAAAAAATAAGAAAAACTATACATTGTTACAAAAAAACTCCCATGTGGACTGTATAAATGGATCATCTACAAAACATTTATGCAAACAAAAATCTACTGTAAAATGTCCCTTTAAGGTGGAATAGCATGATTATAATTATTTATTAATCGTGTGCACAATTTAGCAAAATGTGCTCACGATTTAGCAAAATGTGCGCACGATTTAGCAAAATGTGCGCACAATTGAGTAAAATGTGCTCACGATTTAGCAAAATGTGCTCACGATTTAGTAAAATGTGCGCTCGATTTAGCAAAATGTGCACAGGATTTATAAAAAAAATCTTATGTGACACCTCTGGGGCTCCGTATTGAAGGGATTAATGCTTAGAAAAATTTACAGTACAATATCCCAATAAAAATTTCCGTTGTGGATCAGCTGATAAATAGTACCTTAAAAAAAAAACAGTAGAATTGATTAATCAGCAAATGTATCAATATATAATGCAATAACTCTTGCTTTAAATTTAAAATGAGCGAATATTATTTTTCCAACAAATTTATTTTTATTCCTCTATCTCCTGTATCATGTGACAACTATCAGCCAATTACAGACTCATATACATAAATGTGAATTCTTACACATGCTTTGCAGGAGCTGGTGCCTCTTAAAGTTTTCCCCCTAAATGTAAAGGTTTTTTTATTGCATGCTCTGTTTGATTTACAAATGTTTAGCCCCTTAGTTGGCAAAACCTGAGCAATAAACATGGTTCGATAAGGGTATATCGAACCATGTTTATAGCTCAGGTTTTGGCAAGACCATGCTATACAGGTATACCCCGCTCATACAGCGGGTTAGGGACCGGAGCCCCGCTGTAAAGTGAAAACCGCCTTAAAGTGAAACAAGGCAGTTTTAGCTTTCTTTTCACTTGCCAGTGTGTTTAAAAACTTAAAAACATGTTTTAACTAACTTATATTAGGTGTACAATAGAGCTAAGTTTAGTTTAACACTCGCACAGCACAGTATTCAATAAATACTGTACCTGCAAAATAGTGACAATCACTGTAGTACAATTTGCCAGAGTATAGCATTGAGACACAGATTGCACTGTAATGATGTAAACAGAGTGAACTAAGCATAACAAAATGGTGCCAGTCACTTTTCTTGCAATCTCACGAAGATTACAGCACTGTTTTAAAATCCTTGGAGGTTGAACTTCAGCTCCACAAAGCGCTGTATTAGCGAAGCGCTGTAAAGTGAAGCGCTGTAAAGTGAGGTATACCTGTATCTACATTCCTCTAGAAGTGAGGCATGTAGTACTATCACAACTTTGCAAAGCTGCTGTAATAAACTCCTTAACAACCGCACAACATACAGGGTACATCTTTCATTAAGGGGTTAATGTTGACCTTAAAGGGGCATAAAAACAAACTTTTTCTTTCATGATTTCCAATTTACTTCTAACATCAATTTTACTTTGCCCTTTGGTATCCTTTGTTGAAAATCTGGTAGGTTTGGTTTCAAGCACAACATAGCAGGAGTTTCCCAAGAATACTTTTAACAATGTTATACATTTGTAAGAACACTAGAAGGCAGCAGTGTTCACTGCCATGTAATGCTCAAGATGAATGTATGCCACCTACCTTGGTATACTTTTTAACAAAGAATACCATAAGAACAATGCTAATTTGTTAATACAAATAAAAGTATATTGTAAACTTAAAGAAAATCTATTCCCATATTGCCCTGTCTGAATTAAGAAGAAAAAAATGCTGGATTTGATGTAATCTTTAAAAGTTTTATCAATAGATGTTTCGTGCACTGAATAGGCAAGATTTCCTCTTTTCACACATCTGGTGGTCTACACATCTGTTCTCCTGCATCCTCGATAATTAGCTCTATGCAAAGCCAAATTTAATGCCGTTGAACCCCCCCTAGCTTAGCAACACTAGATTTCTTACATTTTTCTGTTATATTATTGTTCAGCCTATACTGAACCTTTATGAATTTTCAACTGATCTAAGTTTTGATGTTACATTCTATCTGCAGTGACCTCAATGATACCTTTAAGTCATTTAATAATTTAATACAAGATGAAGGACCCTTGTATTTATGATGTATGTCCATCATAATAGAAACTTAGTTAAAAAAGATTCTCTTTAAATCTACTTACATGTCTCCTTTTTTATTTGTTTCATGTACTTAAAAAAAATAACTTCAAGACAAGTCGCAGCTTAAAGCAAACATACACTTATGAAGAAAGAGTAGAAATATTAAAAATAAATGAGCGTGACCATGTGTGCAAGGGTAATGACACAATATTGATTTCATAGAGAAATATTCAAGCTGCTGCACAAATACACAAAGCAGTAAATATTTCTGCATTTCTTACAGGTGGCATTGTCCAAAACAAATAACAAAAGCAGTGCTCACAAGCCTACTTGGCAAAAAGTGCCAAGCGGTACGTATTGTTTTTCACTTTGTCAGGGGTTTTGGGACTGAAGCCATAAAATATAATTAGCATATATAGTGCTTGTCTTGATTATCTTATTCAGCAAATAACAGGGCTTTGCTTGTAACTGACAATCACTTTCATGTAACATGAACTTTATTATTCAGAAGATGATTAGTGTAGCGGAAAGAGTGAGGTATACTGTATAGCTGATGGATAGAGAAACATATAATAAGTGATACCTGCACTAACTTGCCAGATCCATTGTAATATGGCTGATACTTATATTTAAAGCAAGGGGGGGGGGGGGGGAGAAAGCAGTTAAAGGGATATCAAACCCAATTTGTTTCTTTCATAATTCAGATAAACCATGCCATTTTAAGCAACTTTCTAATTTACTCCTTTTATCAATTTTTCATTCTCGTGGTATCTTTGTTTGAAAAGGCTTTATTTGAAAAAGAGAAACAAAGTTTTAATTTACTCCATACCAGGGACATGAATCTACATCTAACATAAATAAATGTTATTTTCTTTTATCTGTATTTTACAAAATTCAATTGCAAAAAGTTTTAATATTTTCAAAGGTTGATCAGTTAGTCTATAAATTCTGTTCAGACCAATAATTAAAGGACCAGTAAATACAATACATTTGCATAATCAACAAATGCATGATAACAAGACAATGCAATAGCACTCAGACATAACTTTAAAACTTGTAAGAAAAAAAATCTACTACTAATTTGAAGTTCAGACTATTTCCCCTCCTCCTGTTTAATGTGACAGCCATCAGCCAATCAAAAATGCATAAATGTATATTCGGTGAATTCTTGCACATGCTCAGTAGGAGATGGTGAATCAAAATGTGTAAATATAAAAAGACTGTGCACGTTTTGTTAATGGAAGTAAACTGGAAATTTGTTTAAAATTGCACGCTCTATCTGAATCATGAAAGTTTTATTATAACTTGAGTGTCCCTTTAAGTTGCATTTCCCCCTTTTTCTGCTTCTTAAATTATTAATAAATATCTTATAATTAAGTTATATGCTATTTGCATAGATCATTACTCCCTTAAGGAACACTAACAGCTTTAGAACAAGTCCTTAAACCTTGCTGATTAGTGCACTTTCTATAAATGGCAAGTAAGTGACAAAGAAGTTAAAGGGACATTGTACACTAGATTTTTCTTTGCATAAATGTTTTGTAGATGATCAATTTATATAGCCCATCTGGGAGTGTTTTTGTAACAATGTACAGTTTTGCTTATTTTTTAATAAAATTGTGCTGATTTTCAGATTCCTAAGCCCCAAAGTGTCATACGCTCATTTACAGTCCACTGCTGGCTTCTGTTTATCTAATCTGTCTTTTCATATGCAGGGAAGGGGGGTGAGGGAGGGTGTCTGCTCCCAGCACCTTTCACTAGGTGTTCCAGCTAACCTCATCAACAGTTATACTACTAAACTTGGAGCTTCTAAGTAGGTTTTTAAAAGGTTTTATACTGGATTTTTAGATCAGTATCTGTGCATATTCTTATTTATAGTAGTGTATATCACATGCAGTTATATGAAAATTGGTGTATACTGTCCCTTTAAGAAAGAAAGGTTTATTTAGCAGGTGTAAAATTGGGAAAGCGAATATTTGCCAATCAGGTAATAAAAAGCTTTGTTTTAGAAGCTCCAGGAGTTTACATCAAGGTTGGCTCTAGATGTTAAACATGTCTAGTTCTACAAAGGGTGGCAAACAAAGCTAAGTATTAGGGCTGGAGAATGGTCACCATTTTGTACTACCTATTCTTGTAGGGGTTTTTTTATTTAAAGGGACACTAAACACTAAATACAATTCATGCACCTCCCTCTAACTCTGGGTGCCACCATAATGGAACCTAAGTTACACTGCAGGTATCTGAAGGAGAGTTACTGCACATGTGCAAATAGGCCTTCACTGGAATGCAGTGAAAGACAGATTTCAACATGGTGGCACCCATGACTAGAAGGAGGCAGGGAATAACCCCATTACTATGCTTATAAAATTAATTTAGTGTTTAATGTCCCTTTAACCCCCTCCCTCCTTGTCCCAGTTTACCTATTTTCTTTCACATCTAAAGGCCCCCCAAAAAATTAGATTTATGTTTGTGTATTAGAAAAAGTGTGTGCAACTGTGCACATATTAGAGGCGTTATCATAATCTTATTAGAAGCTATGTAAGTATATTTGGCAGACAGAAGCATATACAAATATGCCATGAAAGAGTGGACTTAAGTGGTTGGATGTGCACCAATATTTTTTGTTGTTTTGTAATTATTTTGGTCACTTTGGCAGCACTCCCACAATATGTGTGTTAAGATTAAACAGTCCTTTTGTGGTATGCTTAACCAAAAAAAAACCTTTGTTGCGTTATCATAAGGGACAAGTCAGATCAAAGTGTCTACATTATAAATACCTCGGCAACCTCCTATTAAAAATGAAATACACTTTCATTGATATTAAAGGGATAGGAAAGTCAAAATTAAATTTGCATAATTCAGATAGAGCATGTCATGTTAAGACACTTTTATTAAATTCACTTCTAATTTCAAATGTGCTTTGTTCCCTTAGTATCTCTTGTTAAAAAATGAATACGCACATATCATACACTAGTGGGAGCTGCTGCTAATTGGTACCTGCACACATTTGTCTCTTGTGATTGGCTAAATAGATATTTTCAGCTTCCTGTCAGTAGTGCAATGCTGTCCCTTCAGCAATGGATAACAAGATCATGAAGAAAATTTTATAACAGAATTAAATTGGAAAGTTGTTTAAAATTGTATGTTCTATCTGAATCATAAAAGAAAATTTTGGGGTTGACTATCCCTTTAAGAGTTTTGCATGCCCTAGAACCCATCATATGTCACATCTCACCTGCACCTTAAAATATTTCTTGAAACTTTTCCTATTATTTTCCTACAAAAAAAACAATCATTATTCTGGTGCACTAACAACTGACTTTACTTGGTGGAAATTATATAATGCTTCTTGTTGTTTGATTTACAAAAAATGTAAATTAAGACTAGAAAAATACTAAACTAATAATATTACTGGAGTTTATCTACTTTAGCCTTATCGTTAAAGGGGCATGACTATTTTGATTAAAGTAATTGTATAGTTTAATGATTTAAATCCCAGTATTTAAAAATAATCTTAAAAACATGGGTACTTTAAGTCATTAAACTTTACAAAGATGCTTCTTTTAAAAATACTTATCACTTTGTTACGGTAAACATACCGCTGATCCTCCACCCGCATCTCCTTCTGTATTTAGCATATTGATGATTAATTTAACTTCCTCCAATCATTGCGTGCCCCAGGAGCTGGACGCCAAAGGGGGCATGCAACAATTGGAGGAAGCCAGATTCTTCATCAATTTGCTCAATTCAGCAGCAGATGCGGGCGGAGGATCAGAGGTAAATGGTAAGTATTTAAAAAAAAGAAGCATTAAAGTTTAATGAAGTGCCAATGCTCTTAAGATTATTTTTATATACTGGGCTTTAAATCATTAAACTTTACAATCACTTTAACTTTCCAATTTATTTCTGTTTTCAAATGTGCTTTATTCTCTTGGTATCCTTTGTGAAAGAAGTATCAATGCACCACTGAGAAATAGCAGAACACTTCGGTGGACCAATGACAAGAAGCAAATATGTGCAGCCACCAATCATCTCTAGCTCCCAGTAGTAAAGTGTAGCTCCGGAGCCTACATAGATATGTTTTTATACAAATGACCAACAGAACAAATCATATTCGAAACAGAAGTAAATTTGAAAGTTGTTTAAAATTACATTACCTGTTTGAATCACAAAAGTTTAATTTTGACTTTACTTTCTCTTTAATACAAACAGATACATTTCTTTTTTTTTCTGTTTTAGCAATAAGTGCATGAATAATGTTAAATGGTCTTTTGATTCTACAGTGCAATATATTTTCTTTTGGTAAAAGTGTTTAATTAGTTTTAGGAAGAAATGAGTTTGCTACATGAAGCGGTTTATCATAGACATGGGTGAGTAATTGTTAAGAAATAATTACATTGTTAGTACGCTTTGAGTAAAGAAGTTAAAGTATTCATTAATTTTAAGGTGCTGTGCAATTTAATATAGGGAAATTTTATTAATTTAGTTTGGAAAGCAATCTGCTTGAATGCTAAAAGAAATGTTTATTAGAAGGATAGATTATAGCCTCCTTGTTGAATAATAGTATAATATTTAACATTTAACCCCTTGACTGTCAGAGAGTGCTACAATTCTAATAAGCCAGAGACATAGGGCTAGAAGATCGCTGCCATGGAGAGAAATCTCGCAAAAATCTTTGGGATTATTTTTTAGACTTTGTATTGTAATGTAAGTCTATCTTTCACACCCAGAACCCTGCATGACAAGATAAGCATCTCGTCAACTAAAATGTGTATTTTTAAAATTCTTTGAGGGACCTCTCCGTACTGACAAGACCTCTTCTTGGATCATCTCACCTGAGTAGAGAGCTTTAGATCACTGGGCCATTAGACACATATGGCCCTCCAAGGTTTTTGTGCGTCTCTCAGCACCAATGAGCAGAAAGCAGACATCAGTAATGTATTTTTTATTATTTTGTATATGTTTAACAGCCTATTATTGTAATACAATGATATGCTCTAATTTGTTAGAACGTGGAAGTTTATCACTAGCAACACTGAAACAGGGTCAAACACATAGTTAAACTATCACTTTTGACCCAAAGAGCACTGAGGGTCCCAAATAGAAACTGGTAGGCCAAGCAGCAGCAGTCACACAACTGGGCTAAACACACAGAGCTGCAATGTAGCTAATGATAAAAATTGCATGTGCTAATGAATTAGAGCATGCAATGTTATCATATTAATGACCCTTTAAGTAGTATATACAGTTAAAGGGACATGAAACACAAACTTTTTCTTTCATGATTCAGATAGAGAACACAATTTTAAACTACTTTCCAATTTACTTCTGTAATCTAATTATCTTTATTCTTTTGGTATTCTATGTTGAAGGAGCAGCAATGCATTACTGGGACGCTAGTTAATGCACTGGCGAGCCAATAACACGAGACAGATGTACAGATGTATTTATGTATATATATCTACAAATGTGCGTTTAAATGTGTACAGATGTATTTATGTATATATATATATATATATATATATATATATATATATATATATATATATATATATATATATATATATATATATATACACACACACAGTCATGGCTAAAAATATTGAAAAAATATTGACATTTCTGTCAGATAATGCACCACTTCACCCAGAAAATTGTTGCAATTACAAATATTTAGGCATTCTCATGTTTATTTATTTTGTTTGTATTGGTATGACACAAAAAAAGTGGGAACAAAAAGCAAAATCTGACTCATTCCATGCAAAACTCCAAAAATAGACTGGACAAAATTATTGGCACTCTCAATTTAATATTTGGTAGCACACCCCTTGGGGAAAAAAAGACTGAAATCAATCACTTCCTGTAACCATCAATGAGTTTCACAACTGGAATTTTTGAACCACTCTTCTTTCAACCAACTGCTCCAGGTCTCTCAGATTGGAAGGGTTCCTTTTCCCAACTGCTGTTTTGAGATCTCTCCACAGGTGCTCTATGGGATTGAGATCTGGACTCATTGCAGGCCAGTTCAGTACTCTCCAGCGCTTTGTCTTAAACCATTTCTGGGTGCTTTTAGACATGTGCTTTGGGTCATTGTCCTGCGTAAGACCCATGACCTCTGACGGTGACCCAACTTTCTGACACTGGGCCTTACATTGCACCACAGAATTCTTTGGTAGTCTTCAGATTTCATAATGCCCTGCACACAGTCAAGACATCCAGTGCCTGAAGCAGCAAAGCAACCCAAAAACTTCAGTGCACCTCCCCCATGTTTGACTGTAGGGACTGTATTCTTTTCTTTAAGAGCCTCATTTCTTTTTCTGAAAACAGTAGAATGATGGGTTTTACCAAAAAGATGTAATTCTGTTTCGTTTGTCCACAGCACATTCTCCCAAAAGGATTTTGGATTCCTTAGGTAGGTTTTGGCAAACTCCAATCTGGCTTTTTTATGTTTCTGTGTCAGCAGTGGGGTCCTCCTTGGTTTCCTACCATAGCGTCCCTTTTCATTCAGATGGAGATGTATAGTGTGAGCTGACACATTTGTACCCTGTGCCTGAATGTTAGCTTGAATTTGTCTGAAAATTGATTGAGGTTCTTTATCCACCATTCGAACAATACTTTGTTGCAATCTTTGATCAATTTTTCTCTTTCGTCCACCTCCAGAGAGATTACAGTGCCATGGGCTGTAAACGTCTTGACAATGTTGCGCATAGTGGACGCAGGAACATTATGATCTCTGGAGATGGACTTGTAACCTTGAGATTGTCCATGCTTTTCCACAATTTTTGTTCTCAAATCCTCAGACAATTCTTTGCTGCTCTTTCTCTTCTCCATGCTCAGTGTGGCACACAGAGAGACACAACAGAAAGGTTGATTTAAATTTCCACCATTTTAACTGGTTGCCTGTGTGATTGTCAGCACCTTTTAATTGATACAGGTGTGTTTAATTACAAATTTACAGGAGAATTACAAACTTGGAATGCAATTATTTCTTACAATTTTGAGAAGGTGCCAATAATTTTGTCCAGTCCAATGTTGGAGTTTTGCATGGAATGTGTCAGATTTGGCTTTATTTTCTCCACTTTTTTGTGTCATACCAATACAAATAAAAGAAATAAACATGAGAATGTCTAAACATTTGTAATTGCAACAATTGCATTATCTGACAGAAATACAGGGGTGCCAATATTTTTGGCCATGACTGTGTATATATATATATATATATATATATATATATATGTACACATGTAAACACATAAATATATATATATATATATATATATATATATATATATATATATATATATATATATATATATATATATATATATATATATATATATATATATATATATATATATAATGTATTGGAGCTCTTTGCAGTTAAGTAGCTGAAAACATGTCAAAAACTATTTATGCAATATTCATATTTAATAAAGTGTTAAACTGTGCTTGTACTGTAAATATTTCACATCCCATTGTTCTTCACACAGGGGAATATGTCCTAAGTATTTATAAACAGATATTTCTTTACATGTCTCTATATATCTGTACCTATATTATTATTATCGGTTATTTGTAGAGCGCCAACAGATTCTGCAGCGCTAATCTATGTAAATATATATATATTTACCAAAAAACATTTTATATATATATATATATATATATATATTTGTAATTTTGTGCCAGCACCACTAGTTTAGTAAATTTCACAGTTTAATATACTGAGATAAAATATCATGTGTCCTATATAGGACCACATTTCTCAGTATAGTGCACAGATAAGGGTATTTAATTAGTATACATATAAACAAGAGAACTCAGACCCTTATTTATCTAGCACCCAACTATTTCTGGAAAAATATATATGCTTATAAACAATGAAAGATTAAAGAATAAATAATACACATACTATTTGAAAGTGCGTTTTTAAAGATTTATATATTGATGTCTGCATAACAATAATACATAAGCAAGACCCCTAAATATGTAGAAAGTTCAAAGTCCACAACCCGGGTTGTTAGGTGGAAATTAATGAGCTAGTCCATTCATTGACCAATATTGGTATTTTTATGAATGCCTAATTGTTGGCACATTTGTAATCCCAATGATGGAAAACAACGTTAATGCAGGGACAGCACCATTAGTTATGTAACACTGACACTGTAGGTTTTTAAACTTGTATCTTCGTGCACCCAATGCAGATTATAACTGTATCATTAGTAGCAGAAAAAAGTGGCAATTTTTCAATACCACATTAGACTTGCTTTGACAGTTCTGTGTTGCGTGTGGGGATATTATAAGACAGGTACCTGCTTCCTTGGTTGTTCCGTCAGTGACGTGTCATGGTTTCATATCTACCTGCTCGTTGTTTCCAATTTTTCTTTTTTCAAACCGGTTTCGGGGATATCACCTTTCCTTTCAACTCCGTGCTTGCTTGGCTCTTTCTGTGCATCTGCACGCCTTGACTTGCACTGGAATATACTTTCGTTAGGAGGTCAGCTTTTTGGACGGTGCACCGCTGCTGCACCGCTCCAAACAAACAAACTTTGCAGCTACGCGCGTTTCACCCGGGGTCCATTCGGGCTTCTTCCGGCTGTGTGTAATTGGAGATTGCTCTCCATAGCCTTTAAACAGTATGCTCCGCCTTTGATTGGCTTTTTCAGGTACATAGTGTGTTTTAGCCGTACAGGTGAAATGTCAGACAATTATAAATGTTTATCTTGTTATGCTTTAACCTTTTTCTTAAAATCACACATTTTCTATATACAATATTATATCTGTTCATACTGTGCAGAGTCCACAACACCCATTTTGTATTAGATTTTCTTATTAACGGAATTACTTTAAATCTTATGGGCAGCTGGATTAAATGCCTTAGTATTATGGTTCTGTATATATTGCTTCAGTCTCCTAAAAATGAGCCAAAATTTAGCTCTTCATTTAGGCCCTCTGGTTTTAGACTTTTTAGATTATAGATCCATTTGCTTTCTTTACACAGTAGAATTTTATCTAAATTTCCTCCTCTACCTTTCAAGTCTACTATTTCTAGGCCTCTAAATTTTAACTGTCTCTTGTCGCTATTGTGGCACTCTGCAAAGTGACGTGCTACACTGCTGGTTTTTGTGCATTTATTTTTAATGTCTCTTTTATGTTCTTTTATCCTTTCTTTGAGCTCCCTATAGGTTTTACCTATGTAATATTGGGGGCAGTTGCAGCAAACCATATACACTACTCCTTCACTTTTGCAAGTTATACGTCCCTTTATTGTATGAAAGGACCCAAATTTATCACAGAAGCTTTTTCCTACCAGCATATTTGCGCAGACTGAGCAGTGTGAGCATTTAAAATTCCCATTCTTTTTATCAGTTAACCAGTTTCCTGTATTTTTATTTTTATTCTCAAAGTGGCTCTGAACTAGAAAGTCTTTTAAATTTGGTGCTCTTTTTGGAGTCATAAGTGGGGATTCTCCTACAAATTTGCCTATTGATTTATCAATCCACAAAATGTGCCAGTGTTTATTTAAAATTGAACGGATATTCTGCCATTTATGATTGTATGTTCCTATAAATCGAATTAAGGATGATTCCGTTGTGTCATCTGCTTTTTCATATAATAGATCATCCCTGTCCTTACTTTTAGTCTTATTGAATGCTTTTTTTAGACATTGTTGTGTATAGCCTCTTGCTTTGAATCTTTTATTTAGATTACCTGCTTCAATTTTAAATTGTTCAATATCTGAGCAGTTTCTTTTGTGTCTTAAAAATTGGCCATAGGGTATATTTTGTATCAGTTTTTTAGGATGGTGACTATCAAATGAAAGTAATGAGTTTCCTGCAGTGTCTTTGCGAAATGTTGCTGTTTTGAGGCTATTATTGTCATTGATGATGCGTAAATCAAGAAATGTGATCTCATTTTTACTGTAAGTGTAAGTGAATTTTAAGTTCCAATTGTTATTGTTTAGTTTTTGCATAAATTCTATCAATTTCTTCTCTGTGTCCTCCCATAGGAGGAACACGTCATCGATGAATCTTAGCCATAAAGAAATGGAGTCATTTATCTCAGCACTATTAAGAATTTGATCAAATTCCCATTTTCCTAAGTAGAGGCAAGCAAATGTGGGTGCACAGCAAGTCCCCATTGCTGTTCCTAAGTTTTGTTGATAACATTTGTTTCCAAACATAAAATAATTATGCTTTAAAATAAAAGATAACAGTTCCAACACAAAATTTGTATGTTTGTCATATTCTGAACCTCTTTGAATTAGAAAGTATTTTATTGCCTCTACCCCTTTATCATGGGGGATGCTTGCCTCTACTTAGGAAAATGGGAATTTGATCAAATTCTTAATAGTGCTGAGATAAATGACTCCATTTCTTTATGGCTAAGATTCATCGATGACGTGTTCCTCCTATGGGAGGACACAGAGAAGAAATTGATAGAATTTATGCAAAAACTAAACAATAACAATTGGAACTTAAAATTCACTTACACTTACAGTAAAAATGAGATCACATTTCTTGATTTACGCATCATCAATGACAATAATAGCCTCAAAACAGCAACATTTCGCAAAGACACTGCAGGAAACTCATTACTTTCATTTGATAGTCACCATCCTAAAAAACTGATACAAAATATACCCTATGGCCAATTTTTAAGACACAAAAGAAACTGCTCAGATATTGAACAATTTAAAATTGAAGCAGGTAATCTAAATAAAAGATTCAAAGCAAGAGGCTATACACAACAATGTCTAAAAAAAGCATTCAATAAGACTAAAAGTAAGGACAGGGATGATCTATTATATGAAAAAGCAGATGACACAACGGAATCATCCTTAATTCGATTTATAGGAACATACAATCATAAATGGCAGAATATCCGTTCAATTTTAAATAAACACTGGCACATTTTGTGGATTGATAAATCAATAGGCAAATTTGTAGGAGAATCCCCACTTATGACTCCAAAAAGAGCACCAAATTTAAAAGACTTTCTAGTTCAGAGCCACTTTGAGAATAAAAATAAAAATACAGGAAACTGGTTAACTGATAAAAAGAATGGGAATTTTAAATGCTCACACTGCTCAGTCTGCGCAAATATGCTGGTAGGAAAAAGCTTCTGTGATAAATTTGGGTCCTTTCATACAATAAAGGGACGTATAACTTGCAAAAGTGAAGGAGTAGTGTATATGGTTTGCTGCAACTGCCCCCAATATTACATAGGTAAAACCTATAGGGAGCTCAAAGAAAGGATAAAAGAACATAAAAGAGACATTAAAAATAAATGCACAAAAACCAGCAGTGTAGCACGTCACTTTGCAGAGTGCCACAATAGCGACAAGAGACAGTTAAAATTTAGAGGCCTAGAAATAGTAGACTTGAAAGGTAGAGGAGGAAATTTAGATAAAATTCTACTGTGTAAAGAAAGCAAATGGATCTATAATCTAAAAAGTCTAAAACCAGAGGGCCTAAATGAAGAGCTAAATTTTGGCTCATTTTTAGGAGACTGAAGCAATATATACAGAACCATAATACTAAGGCATTTAATCCAGCTGCCCATAAGATTTAAAGTAATTCCGTTAATAAGAAAATCTAATACAAAATGGGTGTTGTGGACTCTGCACAGTATGAACAGATATAATATTGTATATAGAAAATGTGTGATTTTAAGAAAAAGGTTAAAGCATAACAAGATAAACATTTATAATTGTCTGACATTTCACCTGTACGGCTAAAACACACTATGTACCTGAAAAAGCCAATCAAAGGCGGAGCATACTGTTTAAAGGCTATGGAGAGCAATCTCCAATTACACACAGCCGGAAGAAGCCCGAATGGACCCCGGGTGAAACGCGCGTAGCTGCAAAGTTTGTTTGTTTGGAGCGGTGCAGCAGCGGTGCACCGTCCAAAAAGCTGACCTCCTAACGAAAGTATATTCCAGTGCAAGTCAAGGCGTGCAGATGCACAGAAAGAGCCAAGCAAGCACGGAGTTGAAAGGAAAGGTGATATCCCCGAAACCGGTTTGAAAAAAGAAAAATTGGAAACAACGAGCAGGTAGATATGAAACCATGACACGTCACTGACGGAACAACCAAGGAAGCAGGTACCTGTCTTATAATATCCCCACACGCAACACAGAACTGTCAAAGCAAGTCTAATGTGGTATTGAAAAATTGCCACTTTTTTCTGCTACTAATGATACAGTTATAATCTGCATTGGGTGCACGAAGATACAAGTTTAAAAACCTACAGTGTCAGTGTTACATAACTAATGGTGCTGTCCCTGCATTAACGTTGTTTTCCATCATTGGGATTACAAATGTGCCAACAATTAGGCATTCATAAAAATACCAATATTGGTCAATGAATGGACTAGCTCATTAATTTCCACCTAACAACCCGGGTTGTGGACTTTGAACTTTCTACATATTTAGGGGTCTTGCTTATGTATTATTGTTATGCAGACATCAATATATAAATCTTTAAAAACGCACTTTCAAATAGTATGTGTATTATTTATTCTTTAATCTTTCATTGTTTATAAGCATATATATTTTTCCAGAAATAGTTGGGTGCTAGATAAATAAGGGTCTGAGTTCTCTTGTTTATATGTATATATATATATATATATATATATATATATATATATATATATATATATATATATATATATTTATGAATGAATAGATCATATTCTTCTATATGAAAAACATTGGAATGTAAAATATTAATATTTCATGTCTGGTTAGCGCACTTGGTTAAAATTGATTGGGTTTGCACGCGAGCAAGGGTGTTAGTTTTTTTAAGGGTGTTAGTTTTTTTTCCCACTTACTTTCCACAGTAGTCCTCGTGTGCAATGGTAAATGCGGATTGCTGCTCGCCAGAAGAGAAGCTAGGCGGACAGGGGCAAATACAGTATATTTGCACCTATCTGCCCTTGGATGATACATTTAGAACTATTTTTTTAAGTCTCTTTTACAATATGGGGGCATATTTATCAATGTGCGAGCAGACATGATACGAAGTAGCGTATCATGTCTGCTGCCTCATAACTTCCGTTTCCGGTGAGCCTTCAAACTCCATACAGAGCTTGATAAATATGCCCCATGGTGTGAATTTAGTATACTAGTGTATTCTGCATCTAGAAGGAAAGACCCACAACCGATTGTATGAACTCTTAAGTGTCCAGGAGAGAGTTTTGCAGTTCAAAACCAGGATGCCGTTTCTTATCTGGGACACATTTTATATGTTTATGCAGAAGATAGAGGAACAAATCCAGTGATTAAGCATCTGTCATTGAAGTCCTTTATTACACAATATTGCACTATACTATTTTATTACAGAGACACAAAGCATATGGAGACAATAATAATCAATATATTTAAATGGCCTCTAAATATAAACACATCTCTATAAACAATCTTTTGTGTATATATTTGTGAATATTTGTGCACATTTTCACCTTTGACTAAAATAAATAAAGGGATAGAAACAGCTACATAATGGAAAAGATATAACAACAAGAATTACTGTGGCTCAGTACAACTTTATATAGATAATTTGCAAATATATCTATTAGCATTTGCATTGCAAAAATGTAATAATGTATTTAATGTGTGATTTCTTGTGTCCTTTTCTAATGTTTTCCAATACTTCCATATGATTTACTTAAAGGGACATTAAAATCCTGGTTACAACTTCAGTAACATGATTAATACTAACCATGCTTCTGTTTTCTCTGCTGTACCTATCGCACTCTTTATGGTCATTCCTAAATTTTAACCCATTGCAGACACCTGTTAGTAAAGCTCTGCATCTTTAGACTGGGTGCTACCATATTTTAACATCTTTTTGTGTTAAATTCCGCCCATATTACAAGTTGAAAGTAAATGCGAACACGTGAGCACAATCACGAAATACGCTAGAAAGATTACTGCGAGTTCAGAGCTCAGGTTAACTGTTACGCAAGTTAAAAAGTGTAACAAAACACATCAAAAATACATTTAAAAGTACAGTTAAACTCATAATAATGCTTAACTTAAGCAAACTTTTTACTTTTAAATCTTAATACGAGCGCAAGTTGACAAGCGCAAAAAAAATTCTATCAGTTTTAACGCTCGAACGCTTGCGCAAACTACCGTTCCACTCATAAACTGGCCCATATTGTTGCATCTTGTGATAGAAGCAGTGTGTTTTCACAGACTAGCGATGCTAATGCCTTTTGCTATACCTTGCACTTAGGGTTAGTTTACACAACAGCAAACAGAAGCTTTAAATATTTGCATTTTTAACACAGTTTTAAAGTTACAGGAATAATTAAGAGCAATGTACCCACTCCAAAAAATTACAGCTCCCACTCTATATTGTGCACTCTAAACTGAAGAGAACAATAAGGGATGTCAAGAAAACAACAATATTACTGATCTGTAAAGGCCCCCCACTTCTGTCATAATTTGTGAATATACTTAAAGGGACATTCTGATAAAAAAAATGTGTATGCACATAAATGAATTACATATTTGAAGAGAAACATATTTGCAATATACATGTACTGTATTAGCAAAAATGCCTCTAGTAAAAGTTATCACTGCTTTAATGTCAACATTTTTCTCTGCACGTGCATGTGAAGCATAGCTAGCTATTTTCAGTGCATCAGCATTTTAATACTGCAGCTGCTCAGATCACCAGTGGGGGTTGCATTATGTCAGCAATTACCCGATGGTACAAGCATGTTAGGCTTTCTGAGCTAGTGCTTTGTTTAAAATTCTGATGCGCTGTGCATACTTAAAGGGACAGTAAACCTTAAAAATAATGTTATATAACTCTGCACATATTGCAGAATTATATAACATTATTTAAGTGCTATAGTTCTAAAACCCTTTTTTCTCTTTTAATATGTAAAAATTATGGCCCTTTTACAGACCCGCTCTCTGCGCTCTGCTGAGCGGGTCTGTAATATTTAGTCAGCGCATCGGGCCAGCTGTATAGTCACAGCCCGGCCCGACCGCGCCATAGCACTAAGTGCAGCTCGCTCCTGTAACATTATTTTTAAGGTTTACTGTCTCTTTAAATACACTTTTGAAACAGCTATAGCTTTTTCAAGAAGCATTTTTGCTAATCCTATAATATAAAAGGCCAAGTGTGTTTGTCCGAAGCTGTCATGCGCAGTAGAGACTGTGTGAGGACAAACACACCTGGCCTTCAATAGACTGACCTGGCATCGCGGGCAGGGGCCGACTGGGCGCAATGGTTGCAGGACCTGGCGTAACGCGGGCATGATGTGGGCGGGGCCATGTGGATGGGCGAGACAGAGCTCAAAAGAGGGGGGATAGAGAGAGCAAAAGAGGGGGGATAGAGAGAGCAAAAGAGGGGGGATAGAGAGAGAGCAAAAGAAGGGGGATAGAGAGAGAGCAAAAGAGGGGGAGAGAGAGAGAGCAAAAGAAAGGGGAGGAGAGAGAGCAAAAGAAAGGGGAGAGAGAGAGCAAAAGAAAGGGGAGAGAGAGCAAAAGAAAGGGGAGAGAGCAAAAGAGGGGAGATAGAGAGAACAAAAGAGAGGGAGAGAGACAGCAAAAGAGAGGGGGAGAAAGGGGAGGGAGATCAAAAGAGAGGAGGGAGATCGCAAAAGAGAGGGGGGAATGCAAAAGAGGGGGGATAGAGAGAGAGCAAAAGAGGGGGTAGAGAGAGAGCAAATAGGGGGATAGAGAGAGCAAAAGAGAGGGAGAGAGAGAGCAAAAGAGAGGGGGGAGGGAGAGCAAAAGAGGGGAGATAGAGAGAGCAAAAGAGAGGGAGAGAGACAGCAAAAGATAGGGGGGAGAAAGGGGAGAGAGCAAAAGAGAGGGGGGAGAAAAGGGAGAGAGAGAGCAAAAGAGAGGGGAGAAAGAGAGCAAAAGAGAGGGGGGAGAGCACAAAAGAGGGGAGAGAGAGAGAGCGCAAAAGAGAGGGGGGGAAAGAGAGGGGAAGAGCGAGCAAAAGAGAGGTGAGAGAGAGAGCAAAAGAGAGGGGGAGAGAGAGAGAACAAAAGAGAGAGGAGAGAGGGAGAGAGCAAAAGAGAGGGAGGAAAGAGAGGGGGGAGAGAGAGAGAGCAAAAGAGAGGGGGAGAGAGAGAGCATAAGAGAGGGGGGGAGAGCAAAAGAGAGGGAGAGAAAGAGGAAAAGAGAGGAGGAGAGAGGCAGCAAAAGAGAGGTGGGAAAGAGAGCAAACAAAATGGGAGAGAAAGAGCAAAAGAGAGGGGAGAGAGAGCAAAAGAGGGGCGATAGAGAGAGCAAAAGAGGGGGGATAGAGAGAGCAAAAGAGAGGGAGAGAGACAGCAAAAGATAGGGGGAGAAAGGGGAGAGAGCAAAAGAGAGGGGGAGAAAAGGGAGAGAGAGAGCAAACAAAAGGGGAGAGAGAGAGAAAAAGAGAGGGGATAGAGAGAGCAAAGGAGAGGGGATAGAGAGAGCAAAGGAGGGGGGATAGAGAGAGCAAAAGAGAGGGGGGGAGAGAGAGCAAAAGAGAGAGGAGAGAGAGAGAGCAAAAGAGAGGGGAGAGAGAGAGCAAAAGAGAGGGGAGAGAGAGAGCAAAAGAGGGGGGATAGAGAGAGCAAAAGAGGGGGGATAGAGAGAGCAAAAGAGAGGGAGGGAGACAGCAAAATAGAGGGGGGAGAGAGCAAAAGAAAGGGGAGAGAGAGAGCAAAAGAGGGGAAATAGAGAGAGCAAAAGTAAGGGGAAGAGAGAGCAAAAGAGAGGGGGGAGAGACAGCAAAAGAGAGGTGGGAGAGAGACAGCAAAAGAGAGGGGGGAGAGAGCAAAAGAAAGGGGGTAGAGAGAGAGAGAGAGAGAGAGAGAGAGAGAGAGAGAGAGAGAGAGAGAGAGAGAGAGAGAGAGAGAGAGCAAAAGAGGGGGATAAAGAGAGCAAAATAGAGGGAGAGAGACAGCAAAAGAGAGGGAGAGAGACAGCAAAAGAGAGGGGGAGAGAGAGCAAAAGAGAGGGGGAGAGAGAGAGCAAAAGAGAGGGGGAGAGAGAGCAAAAGAGAGAGGGAGAGAGAGCAAAAGAGAGGGGGAGAGAGAGCAAAAGAGAGGGGAGAGTGCAAAAGATAGGGAAGAAAAGAGAGGGAGGAAAGAGAGCAAAAGAGAGGAGAGAGAGAGCAAAAGAGAGGGGGAGAAAGAGAGCAAAATAGAGAGAGGGGAGAGAGAGAGTAGAAGAGAGGGGGAAAGAGAGAGCAAAAGAGAGGGGGGATAGA
The DNA here is from genome assembly GCF_027579735.1 of Bombina bombina. Classification (NCBI taxonomy): domain Eukaryota; kingdom Metazoa; phylum Chordata; class Amphibia; order Anura; family Bombinatoridae; genus Bombina; species Bombina bombina. The sequence continues at coordinate 162,160,691 of NC_069506.1, read as the reverse complement.
GAAAGAGCAAGGGGTGGAACTGCTGTACTGCAAAAAATGGCCCGTGTACACAGGCTTTAGGAATAGTAGATACTGTATATAATACAAAAGCGCTTCTATTCAAAACTGAAATGCATCCATGTGGATTCTAATTTTGGCTGAAATGTTCCTATAATATCCAAATGCAGAGTTTTACTAATCAGCACTTGTAAAAGTTTAAAATAAGAGAACGACTTTAAAAAGGGCTGCAGGCACAATTGGAAAACTGTTGCTATACCTGGCAGTTTAATGTCCCTTTAAGAAATCTTGATTATGTGTGCAAGATATAGACAGCTTTTATCTGGCTTTCTGTAAGAAGATTTTATGAGTTTGCCACACTCTAAAGAAGCAACATCTGGCCAGTGTAAGCATAAAACATGGTAGCTAATTGATCAGCTAAGTGTAATGAGAGCCAGAGTTTATACTTTTATTGGTTTATCTATGAATTGAGCATTTAACAAAAGCTAAACACTAAAATAAAAATAGGTCACACCCCCTTGGCATTTGTTGTTGACACCATATAAGATATAATCAGATGCATAATATAACGTATCACAATGTCATAAGTGACAGCAATAATGTTAACAAAGGACAAAACAATTAAACCTTTGTAATCCTATTTTTGAGACAGTTGATGACTGATTGTAGAGTAGATATTAACTCCCTAATTTCTTTTAAATGAGAACATATAAACAGGAATTTTCTGGCATTTGTGTGATTCACTGGGAACTTAAATAGTGGATATAAGTGTTTTGCCTTTGAATCCCTATAAAATAATTCTTCTACAGTACTGCCTTAGAGATATAAGAACTTGCTGGCAGATATGTTGACATGTGTACTCTGCTTTTAGGGAGAAGTTTACTTTTCTTCTATTACAGAATTGCTATTTGTAGTGTTTAACACATTAGCACAATACTGAGCAGTAGATTGTTTAGTAATTTCCCAAACACATAATAAAAAGATATCTAAAACATAAGGGTTAATTGTTTAAAGTATCCAAGGGTCTATTTTAATGTGCTTCTGCACATAGTAGGGTAGTTATAATTTATTGACTGCAGACTGGATTCCTGATTTCAAACATGTTACAGCAAATTTATTGCTAACCGCCCCTTCAGAGTCCGTTAATTCTGTATATAAAAATTGAACCCATCTAAAAAAAAGTGTATGGTAAAGGTTAAACTATAAAATCTGCAAATTAATTTCTTCTCCTAGATGTAACATTTAGTGAGTTTTTTTCCTTAAATTCACATTACAGTAATGCTTAGATAGATGATAGATAGATAGATAGATAGATAGATAGATAGATAGATAGATAGATAGATAGATAGATAGATAGATAGATAGATAGATAGATAGATAATGACAGGGAGAAGGCTGAGGTACTAAACCAGTTTTTTTTCTTCAGTATACACAAGAGAGGAACCATTGAATGATACTTTGGAACAGAATAGAACATGCCAGTCCATACCACTAACTGGGTTTTGTTTAGAGGATATCAGGAAAAAACTAAAAAATATTAAGGTAAATAAAACTCCAGGCCCAGATGGAATACACCCAAGGGTGTTAAGTGAACTTAGCACTGTTATAGACAAACCTTTACTCTTAATTTTTCAAGACTCATTATCCTCAGGCATGGTACCCCAGGATTGGCGTAAAGCTGATGTGGTGCCACTCTTCAAAAAGGGAAGCAGGGATGATCCAGGAAGCTATAGACCAGTTAGTCTGACATCAATAGTGGGGAAGATATTTGAAGGGATTATAAGGGATTATATTGATGAGCATATTCGTGTAAACAAGATTATGAGTTCTAATCAGCATGGCTTTAGGAGAAATAGATCATGTCAAACTAATCTAATTAGATTCTACGAGGAAGTAAGTAAAAATATAGATAAAGGGGAATCAGTTGATGTGATATACTTAGATTTTGCAAAGGCATTTGATACAGTGCCACATGAGAGATTAATGCACAAAATTAAGGGACTGGGAATAGCTGAAAATGTTAGCTCATGGATAAATAACTGGATAAAAGATAGGGAGCAACGAGTAGCAGTAAATGGATCATACTCAGATTGGACAAAGGTAATCAGTGGCGTCCCCCAGGGATCAGTACTGGGCCCTGTTCTTTTTAATATTTTTATAAATGACTTGGAGCAAGGATTAAATAGCGACATCTCTATTTTTGCAGATGATACTAAGTTAAGTAAGGTCATTAGGTCAGAGCAGGATGAACTCTCTTTGCAAAGGGATTTGCTAAAATTAGAACTATGGGCAAGTGAATGGAAAATGAGATTTAATACGGAAAAATGTAAGGTTCTACATTTTGGAAGTAAAAATAAGCAGGCTATGTATTTTTTAAATGGGACAAGACTTAGCCAAACACAGGAGGAAAGGGATTTGGGAGTAGTAATAGATAACAAGCTAAAGATGAGTGCACAATGCAGGGCAGCGGCTTCAAAGGCTAATAAGATACTAGCATGTATTAAAAGAGGCATTGATTCAAGGGAGGAAAGCATAATTCTGTCATTATATAAAGCCCTGGTAAGACCTCACCTTGAGTTTGGAGTGCAGTTCTGGGGACCGATTGCTAAAAAAGATATTGCAGAACTAGAAAAAGTTCAGAGAAGGGCCACAAAGCTAATAAGGGGATTGGAGAAATTAACCTATGAGGAGAGGCTAGCCAAACTGGGTCTGTTCTCTTTAGAAAAAAGGCGCTTGAGAGGTGACATGATTACTTTATATAAATATATTCAAGGCCCATATACAGAGATGGCAGAAGCTCTTTTTATTCCAAGAAAATTGGTTCTGACAAGAGGTCATAATTTAAGGTTGGAGGAAAGGAGATTTAATCTCCTGCAACGGAAACGTTTTTTCACTGTAAGAGCAATAAAATTGTGGAACTCATTACCAAAGGAGGTAGTGAATGCCAATACCATAGATACATTTAAAAATAGTCTGGATAAATTTCTGTATATAAACAAAATTCATGGATATGATTGCTAGTATTAAATGGGTCACATTTTAATGGGGTTATTTAAGCTTAACTGGAGCTTTTTGTAAGTATTTTAGATTTGTATAGGTTGAACTCGATGGACTTCAGTCTTTTTTCAACCTTATCTACTATGTTACTATGTTTGTTACTATATACTTTATAGCCCTTTCCAGTCAAGTGCATGGGCATATAGCATATCCTAACCCTTATAAAACAATTATTCATATTTATTAGACATTTTATCAGAAATTGTATTTATGGGTGTAACTCTTTATTACAATGTGCTTTTGATGTGTTTTGCGGAGATTTTTTTTTAAACCCTTACACTTTACACAAGGGCCCCAAGTTATCAAGGTCTGGCGGACCTGATCCGACAGTGCGGATCAGGTCCGCCAGACCTCGCTGAATACGGCGAGCAATACGCTTGCCATATTCAGCATTGCACCAGCAGCTCACAAGAGCTGCTGGTGCAACGACGCCCCCTGCAGACTCGCGTCCAATAGGCCGCCAGCAGGGGGGTGTCAATCAACCCGATCGTACTCAATCGGGTTGATTTCCCGGCGATATGTGTCCGCCTGCTCAGAGCAGGCGGACAGGTTATGGAGCAGCGGTCTTTGTGACCGCTGCTTCATAACTGCTGTTTCTGGCGAGTCTGAAGACTCGCCAGAAACAGGGGCCATCAAGCTCCATACGGAGATTGATCAATAGAGCCCAAGGTCTTTAGTCATGCTAATCCGTGAAGCGCAAATTTTGTTTTTACTCCAGAACACCAGTTTACTTTCTGCTTGTATTTTTCGCACTAGTTAATACAGTCGTGATATTGCTTATTGCGTCTAGCACTAACATTAACGCACTAACATTAGCACACCACTTGTAATCTAGACCTAAATATGTTTAGTGGACCCTCTCTAATTATGGGTGCTTTAATTTTGGAACCTAATTATCACTGCAGGTATCTAAAGGAGAGTTGCTGCACATATGCAAAACCTCAGCACTCAAATACACCTCAATACTATGCCTATAAAATATATTTAAGACCAGGCAAAATGTACAAAAGTAAAGAAATCTGATTCTTGGAATCCTTGTACACACTGTACAATAGTGAAACATTTGAATGTGCCTTTGTAGTTTTTTCTTTTTTTTTTTCTTTTTCATTTAAACAATATGTATACATTTGTAAAAGCTAAACTGTTTTATATTGTATTAATATGAGATTGCATGTGCATTGTGTATGACTAGTAGGGTATGCACAGTTTCATTTTGCTAAATCATAAAAACTTAGATAAATCTGAAAACTAAAATCCAGGATAATAAAATAAATAGGTATAAAATGTATGTGTTGTAGAATATTACCTGTGAAGGTTCTCATTCATTTGGGTGAGATTGGGTGCCCGGCAATCATTGTTAAATTCTGGTACTAATCCATAATCTTTATACAGAGCTTCTGCTCCCTTGGCTATTATTGCTACTCCATTTTTCACTCTTCGATGAATATCATCTTTCCATCCAGCTGATAACACTGTAAAAAGACCAACAGGGAGATGCTCAGGCATGTAAGCTGTGCCACCTAAGTTGGTACCGACCATGAACCATATAAAACCTGGTCCAGTTAGACCTGCCTCTCGTGCAGCCTTAAAGACCATATCAGCTTCCTCCTTAGAACAATAGAGAAGGCGCACTTGGACTGCTATCTCTTTCAACTGCCTCTTGAGTTTGGCATTACTAGGATCATCTGTCAAATTTAGAGTCAATACACCTCGGTTTTCCCAACCAATGAAGCTGCTGTCTGTCAATAACTCAACGTAATCCACAAAGTCCTCATAACCAGGAAAAAGGGTGGTGATAACTGCAAACGCTGTCCAATCATATTCCTCTAGGACTTCAAAGATAACTTGTAGCTGTTGTTCAGTAGAGGCACCTAATTGAAGAAAGGTGGAACCTTTTTCCTGTAATAAAATGGTATACACATTATTAACATTTATTTGTAAATCACCACCATTTTCTGCATTATTGAACATATGATCATAGGGGATTCAATATCTGAAGATGTAGACAAGATATGCATCACTCAAACATAGAAACAGAATTTGATGGCAGATAAGAACCATGTCTTCCCATATTCCAATAAAGTATAACCTTAATTATTGTATAGGAAAGCCTTATGTTAATCTGAGGCATTATAATAATCCCCTACATTGTTTGTTTTAACCAACTCTAATGGACCTTTATTCCTTAAATCAACCACCCTTTCTGTAAAGAGATGCTTCCATATATTTCTTCTAAACCTACTATGCTTCAACTTAAGATCATAACCCTGTGTTTGGTGTTGCTCTTTTTGTCAAAAATAGCTTCAGCCTCATCTTCAATAACAGTTTGATATACTTGATAGTTTCTTTTATATCACCCTCTCCTTTTTTTTCTATTAGCTATACATAATTAAGTCATTAAGACTTTCTTTGTAATTTATTTTTTATCCAGTTTTTTAACAGATTCCAGTTTATTTATATCTTTCTTGAGATATACAGTTCTACGGAATTTTGAGGCACTATACAAATAAATAATAATAATAATAATAATGATGATGAAATGACAATACTCAATACTCAAGAAGATATGATCTGTAAAATAGCATAAGAACCTTACTATTTTTGCTGCAAATACCTCTACCTATACAAACAAGCATTCTACTGGCGTTACTTGCTGCAAAACTATAACATGACCATGGGCACAAATAGAACCCTTAGCCTCTCTTATCAAAGCGACATGAAACCCAAAATTTTTCTTTCATGATTCAGACAGAGAATACAATTTTAAACAGCATTCCAATTTACTTCTGTTATCTAATTTACTTCCTTCTTTAGGTATCCTTTGTTGAAAAAATAGCATTTCACATGGGTGAGCCAATCACACAAAGCATCTATGCGCAGTCACCAATCAGCAGCTACTGAGCCTATTTAGATATGTTTTTCAACAAAGGATATCAACAAAATAAAGCAAATTAGCTAATAGACTTACATTGGAAAGTTGTTTAAAATTGCATGTTCTTTCTAAATCATGAAAGAAAAAAAATTGGGTTTCATTTCCATTTAACTTGAACCAACTTTCCCTATCAAATGTTCACAAAACCTCCTTTTTTTATCAGTCATCTTAGTTTATACTCCATGATCTTCATGTTTTCAAATGATATATGTTTTGTATAGTAATCCCAGCAGTACTTTCAGTATTACAGATCTGGAGTAATAAACTCAAATAGAATGTTTGAAAGCTCACGTTATAAAAAGCAAACAAGAACCCAGGCAGGTGAAATACACAGCCGTATATATAAATAACAGGAAAAAAAATACAGAAGGGAAAAAGAAAACGGTACTCTCAGCAATAAGAAATAGGTAGTGATATTGAAAACTCTGTAAAAGAACTAGCAAGGGAATAAAGACATAGTGCAAAATAAAATAAAAAAAAAAGAAATAAAATAAGTGTAATGCAATAAAGCATATTGATTTTATTATTGTCACTTGAACAGTTCTTGCACTGTGTCACTTTTAGAAGTAATACAAAATTTGCAGCATTATTTAACACCCCACATATAGATATAACTTTTATGAAGCCGTACTAAACAGGTGCATATATTTTACACTGATTTTTTCACAAAACAAAAAAAAAAGAAAGAAACTAAAGAGATAAAGTAGTCCCTTTTAAAAAGACAGGGAATTCAGCACTCTTTTTAATATAATAAAGTTTATTCATCACCATTATTAGAAGATATATAAATGCTTTCACTAGAAATGCTTGTGCAATGTTAAATGCTGACAGCGTATGGTGTCGGCATTAAGCGATGTTGGGCGGACATGTTCGCTATTGCATTGTTTTTTTATCAGGCATGTGTTGATTATGCAAATCTACTGTATTTGATAAATCTTTAATTTCCACCTTATAAAAAAAATACCTTAATTATACAAAATTAAAACTATAAAAAAAGAAAAATCAGTAAATGATAATTATTTATAATTGTATCTTCCTTTTTACACTGAATTTTGTTCACTTTTTTACTGTGACAAGGTCAAGCAATTCATAGTCAATATACTGGTTATCTGTGGTTTATTGTGTGTGACTGGGCAAGAGGCAAACAGACATAAGAGAGATGGAATGCAAGGGTGGGCTGGCAGTGACAAGTACAGTTGTGAAATAAAATAAAAAAAACAGCTGAAGTTTTTCAGTTTACCTGCACTGTTCATGTGAATATGTAGTTGTCGCCAGGTTTTAGCTTTGAGCAGCGATTTCACCAATGAATGCATATTGGTTTATGTGGATTTTAAAAGTTTCTCTTACACACTGCTTTTGGCCCATTTACTTAAAGGGACATAATACTCATATGCTAAATCACTTGAAACTGATGCAGTATAACTGTAAAAAGCTGACAGGAAAATATCACCTGAGCATCTCTATATAAAAAGGAAGATATTTTACCTCACAATCTCCTCAGCTCAGCAGAGTAAGTTCTGTGTAAAAAGTTATACTTCACCTGCTCCCAGCTGCAGGTAAAAATAAAAAATAAATGAAGAAATGAACAGCAGCCAATCAGCATCAGCAGTGCTGAGGTCATGAACTCTTACTGTGATCTCATGAGATTTGACTTAACTCTCATGAGATTTCATAGTAAGCTTCCTTTACCTGATTGGTGAAATAATATGAGAGTTCACGAGGCTCATCCTTTCAGCTGTCCCGGGACAGACATACTAATATGCTGCTTAGAAATCCTTTACAATGGGAGGTGGCTACTGAGGAACTTTTGAGGTAAAATATCTTTCTTTTTTACATAGAGATGTTCAGGAGATATTTTCTAGTCAGCTTTTTACAGCTATGCTGCATCACTTTCAAGTGTTTAAACATTTGGGTATTATGGCCCTTTAAAGGACCAGTAAATACAGTTGATTTGCATAATCAACAAATGCATGATAAACATGCAATGCAATCGCACTTAGTCTGAACTTCATATGAGTAGAAGATTTTTTTCTGACAAATTTGTATCTCTATTTACACTTCCACTGCATCATGTGACAGCCTTCAGCAATCACAAATGCATGTACGTATATTCTGTGAATTCTTGCACATGCTCAGTAGGAGCTGGGGACTAAAAAATTGTAAATATAAAAAGATTGTGCCCATTTTGTTAAAGGAAGTAAACTGGAAAGTTGTGTAAAATTGCATGCTCTATCTGAATCATGAAAGTTTAATTTTGACTTGAATATCCTTTTAAGTCAGTCTGTATGTGCCCTGCATGTGACTTTCATATCTGCTGTTTTCCGTATACGAACCCCTGCTGCCTCCAGACCTGCTGTTAGATCAAAACCTATTTATGAACACCTGTATGATTCTGTTTGCTCCAGCCTTGTTATAGCTAGCAACAACAAGTTAACCTTTCACTGCCTGAATTCCTGTGTATGAAACCACTGCTCTTCTGGACTGTTTATCGGAAACTGTTATATTTTAATAACATCTTGCTTGAATACCTTTGTATTACCCTATTATCAATCTGCAAGAGCCTTGTAGCAACTTTTGTTCCAGCTACCTTGCTTGCCATATACTAGACTGAGCTTGTGTATCTTGATTAATCCAGTTTCGCAGTACCTCTTACATCAGATACCTTGTTTGCTATTTACTGGACTGAGCTATTCATTACCTTCTACGTTATATTTTACCTGCCAGTATACAGTCTCCAGGTGAAGTGTTTTTCCCTAGGTGTTTCATTCACTTCTACATGTACAGTTTCTTTATATTTAGGTCATATTCTCCCTCACTTCTTAACTAGTGGATCCATTACCAAGATTTTACAAGTGCATAGTTGAAATGTGAGAGAATGAGTGATAATCATGGAAATGAGTATCATCAAATGTGTAGCTTTATACTTCTAACCATATTATTAAATAGTGGTTAATGGGATATAAATGTTTAATTATATGTAGTAAACTACTTTGCTATATAATTCTTTATTTTTGCTCCTTGTAATTTAAGTAAGAACATTAAAGGTTTTATAACTCTGACAAATGGAATGGCATGTGACCGTTTTCAAAAGTCTATTCCTGACACATATCAGTTCTTAATTCTTTTGAGCAAAGATTATTAGATAATTAACTGTCAAATAATATATATTTTGCTAACAAAATGACCATGGATAGCCTTGTCTACTCTAGTAATAAGTCCAGATTGGTTCTTCCAAATAAGACAAGAAGTGTCTGGAGTTTGGTTATTGAAAAACATTCACAGCAAACAAGGTATTATTGCATTCAAATATTTTTACTGTCCCTTTTATAAAGCTCATTTCAAGTATAACCCTTATTAAGTACCAGAACAGTAAGCTAAAAATGATTGTACCGAGTTGCACCGTATTTTGTATTTGCAACAAATTTATTTGTAACCTTTGGGTTTAAAAGAATACAGGGTTAATAATATCATGCCTTTACTATAGGGAGCTCAATGGTAAGGTCATACAATCGGTTCTGTGTGGACAGGACCTTTTCCATAATCTCATGGCAGCTCATAGTTGTAGGACTGTTATAATGTTATGTTACTTAGATAGACTAGTTTCTGTATAAAAGTTTCCTAGATATGTTAATATTTCTTGTTGCCATAGGTCCACATATAATTTCAGAACCCTGAGCAATTTGTCTCTGCCCCTGCTATGAAAACAAAAGATAAATACAGTCACATTTTTTTTTTATAATCTTCTGATACTGGGAACTTAGAGGTTGATAAGCACCGAAGTTTAATAGTCAAATAGTGTTACAGTTTATGTCATAGTAAGGCAATGTACATTTTTAAAGATCACAAAGATATTGACTTGTCCCCTACCATAGAAAATAATATTTTATATATATATATATGTGTGTGTGTGTGTAATTTTTAAATATTCTGTTATTTTAAAGTAGTTTTGGTGGATTTATCTTGACAATCCATCAGTCTCCAAGGAGCAGATTGTGAGAGTTCTGGGAGTTCTCGAGGAGCGGTCCTGATTTTTTACCGAAACCTGTATTTAGCATGTAAAGTTCCCCTTGTGAAATATCTCATCTGTTGGCAGTACCTCAATTTTTCCAAGATAATGAGGTTGTCTTGCTTTTCATTTTTCTTGTATGTTTTATAGAAGGTGTATTTTTTTCATTTGTTTGTATGATTTTGAAGTTGTTTTTGTGATTGCGGTATCCTTCTTAGTGGTACTCGCTCTATGCAGCAAGAAGTTAATGGTTGTTAGAAAGATTTCTATGGAGCTGAACTCGCCATTCACTGCTCTAATAAGGGGCAGGTACAAAATCTTAATGAATCCAGCATATTTCAAGAAGCACATTTCCAGCAAGTTTTTTTCAGTGAGATATTAGTTTTATAGATAAGTTTTATTGGATTTAAACCAATGACGCTTGGATCTAGACCAAAAACTCAGAAAAATTAATGTAACAATAAAGATGATTACTCAAAAGCAACATGTGCTTGGTCTTGCATTTTTAAAGTAAACTCTTTATCCGCATAACTAAACACATGCTGCATGTTTGAAACACAGGAGCTACAAATCAGTTTCCTCACCATCCCAGAACTTGGGTCAAGGAGGCAATCTGGATACCTTAGAGTACATTATGCATATGGCAATGGCCTAAAGTTAAATTTCTCCAATAAACACTTTAATGGAAAAAAATATTTCTTGAGAAAAAATTCTAATAAAACTGTTGTTATCAGCAACTGGAATGCGGCAATATTTTATCATCAGTGAACTGAGTTAAAATAAGACCGAGGGCTACTTTTTACCAAAAGAATAATCTGTCTCCCAAGAGTAACTGTGACTAGTAATCCATGAAATTAGCTCAATTGATCTTCAGTTGCACAGCATTGTCTGGCTTTTAATTATTCATACCTTAATATCTTTCATCCAAAATCTTGCATCGCCAATGGGAATGCAGAACTGGACATTCCTTCTTTTGAAGAAACATCTTATCGGCTTTTCCCCTTTGCATTAAGTATAGAAGACTCTGGCTGCCTACCTCTGACACTGCTATGCACAAGGTCCTTCCCCGGTGATTTCATTGAATGTTAATAACTGTATTAGCCTTGCAGATCAGTCATGCTGGCAGCGGGAAGTGAGATAGAGAGACTGAGCTTGTAGAGTGTATGTGTATAAACTGTGTCAGAAGAGAATCGTTTGCCCCAAAACCATTTGTGAAATATTAATGGAACAAAATTGTCTACAATTCAGAGAAGAAAAAAAAGAAGAGAGCACTGCAGTAAATAAAAAATAAAAAAAGACTGAGTAGCAAAAAACAAGTTTATAAAAGAAAATGGAAAGGATGCTTAAAGATAATTTGTTAAATGTATATGAATAAAAATGAGGTCTTTAAAAATGCAATTCAAAGAGTGATCTATTAATACTGGAGTAAGATTAGGTAAGTTAAAATAAAAGCTAGTAAAAAATATCTAATTATGTGTAACCAACAGAATCAAAGTATACGGAAAAGGCACACAAAGTATAGAGTATATGTTCTAAGATTCATTTATTTTATTGTGATTTATTGAATGTGGCTGGATTCTAATATAAAAAAAAATAAAAATAAATGATTAAGTTACATTTACTATGGATATAGCTAAGTAGTATAATGGGTAGATAAATACAATATGAACAATAGCCATGGAGATTTAAGCATCATAAGGGTTAATGGCAGCATTTTCCAGGTATACTGTGGCAGCATTTGTACTTTCTTGGATTATTTATACTATAATGGGAATAATAGAGAAATAGGCTCACGTGAAGGTTGCTACGATATAGAGGTCCTGGAAATGTCACAGGGAATGCAGGATTATTCTCCTGATAACCATCATCAATAAATTGTATTTTTACACTCTGACGATGCTACACAACAGCTGCCATTTTTAACTTTAGCATGCTATGTATAATTCCAGTAGTTTATCTTGCCCCCATGAGGATTTAGCAGGTATTACAATTAATGTGTTACAGATATTTCAGATTAACTCCCAATGTAAAAAACATTATGAACCAATATCGACTATTTCAATATAATAATAATAATAATAATAATATAATCGACTATATCAATATAATGTAAGAGGGAAAGCAACTGAAGCACTGAAAGCACTGAAGCAACTAATTGTTTCATATTCTAAGTGTATTGTAACTAGCAATCTTGGGTTAATGTTTTAAATATTAATGCATTTGTGAGATTGTAAAATGAATGCAAACACACTTAATGGACAAAGATAAAAAAATGGATGCTTAGTTAAAGGGACAGTAAAGTCAAAATTAAATGTTCATTACTCAGATAGAGCATTTAGTTATTAACAACTTTCTATTTCTCTATCGGAATCATTCAATACATTTTTTGGGTTTGACGTCCCTTTAAAATTCTGGAGTGATTATTGCAGTTTGGTTACATTTTATTTTATGTTCGGTATAATAAGTACACTGTATATAATTCTCACACACAATTTAAAAGGACATGAAACCCAAAAAAATGTATTTCACAATTCAGAAATGCAGTTTTAAACAACTTCCAATTGACTTCTATTTTCTAATTTGCTTTATTCTCTTGGTGTCCTTTGCTGAAGGAGTTGCAATGCACTACTGACAGCTAGCTGAACACATTGAGTAAGCCAATAATATGAGGCATATCTGTGCAGCCACCAATCAGCAGCCCTTGAAGTCTACCTAGGTATCCCTTTCAACAAGTGATTTTGATAGAACAAAACAAATGAGATAATAGAAGTAAATTGGAAAGTTGTTTAAAATCAGATGCTCTACTTAAATCATGAAAGAAAATATTTGAGTTTCATGACCCTTTAAATTATGTTTAGGGACATGAGAATGCAGAAAGTAAGTAATTGAGTGAACATTACATTAAACTCTGGTCTTTTGCTTCACAATCCTATAATATAAAAGGCCAAGTGTGTTTGTCTGAAGCTGTCATGCGCAGTAGAGACAGCATGAGGACAAGCACACCTGGCCTTAGAGTCTGTCTAACTGATCTGCTCCTGTTTGCGGCACGGTGCGGGTGGAAGTGGGCGTGGCCGGTCGTGATGGGGTGTGGCCAGACGTGGTAGGGGCATGACCGGGCGCGGTCATGCACGTGAGATAGAGGGGAGAGAGATAGAAAGAGAGGGGGAGAGAGCAAAAGAGATGGGAAAGAGCTAAAGAGAGGATACAAGAGAGCAAAAGAGAGGGGAAAGAGCAAGAGTAGGGGGAGAGAGAGCAAAATAGAGGGGAAAGAGCAAAAGAGAGGGATGGAGAGAGAGAGAGAGAGCAAAGGAGAGGGGAGAGAGACAGAGCAAAAGAGAGGGGGGGAGAGAGCAAAAGAGAGGGATGGAGAGAGAGAGAGAGAGAGGGATGTAGAGAGAGCAAAAGAGAGGGAGAGAGACAAAACAAAAGAGAGGGGGGAGAGAAAGTGCGCAAAAGAGAGGGGGAGAGAGAGCACGGGAGAGAGAGCGCAAAAGAGAGGGGGAAGAGAGGGAGCCCAAAAGAGAGGGGGGAGAGAGAGAGCGCAAAAGAAAGGGGGGAGAGAGCGCAAAAGAGAGGGGGAGAGAGAGCAAAAAAGAGGAGGGAGAGAGAGCACAAAAGAGAAGGGGAGAGAGAGAGAGCAAAAGAGAAGGGGAGAGAGAGCGCAAAAGAGAGGGGGGAATGAGCGCAAAAGAGAGAGGGGAGAGAGTGAAAAAGAGAGAGAAGAGAGAGAGCAAAAGAGAGGGGGAGAGCGAGAGCGCAAAGAGAGGAGGGAGAGAGCGCAAAAGAGAGGGGGGAGAGAGAGCGAAAGAGAGGGGGGAGAGAGATCAAAAAAGAGAGGGGGAGAGAGAGCAAAAGAGAGGGGGGAGAAAAAGCAAAAGAGAGGGGGGAGAAAAAGCAAAAGAAAGGGGGGAGAGAGGGAGCAAAAGAGAGGGGAGAGAGCAAAAGAGAGGAGGGAGAGAGAGAGAGAGACAAAGAGAGGGGGTAGAGAGAGCAAAAGAGATGTGGAGCAAGAGAGAGCGCAAAAGAAAGGGGGAGAGAGCACAAAAGAAAGGGGGAGAGAGCACAAAAGAGAGGGGGGAGAGAGAGCAAAAGAGAAGGTGAGGGAGAGAGAGCAAGGAGTAGGACCGCTGTACTGCAAAAAATGGCCCGTGTAAACGGGCTTTAGGACTAGTCTATTATATTACACATTTGCCACTCTTAAAACAGCCCTATATGGGAGTTTAATAGGGCATTAAAGTTAGAAGCGCTCCAATTGTAATCTAGTCCTATATGAGGAATTACATTTTGAGTTTAATCTATTTTTATATTCTACCTGGAACCTTAGCTAAACATCTATATCATTTTCACCTGTACAGTCATATGTTTTAATTCAAGTTATAATTGCCCACTTCCTCCAGCTATTAAAATATGTGTTTTTTTTAAAAGGTTGTAAATTCACTCAGTTTTTATTATATATTGCTTAGTCCTGGATTTCAAGATTTAAATACAACTCTCAACAAGTCCTAAAGGGCTAGTTTCCATAGCTAGTTTCCATTGAAGTGGTAACGTTTGTAAACTGGTGTTAACATAAAAATTCTCTATAGACTTTAATAGAGATAAATGTTTTTTACCACCAGTTTCCAAAGTTTACCACCTCAATGGAAACTAGCCGAAAATTGGGTAACATTTAAGGGCCTATTTATTATTGTGCGAGCGGACATGATCCGATATAGCGGATCATGTCCGTTGCACATCGATAAATGCCAACAGCATACGCTCTCTGCATTTATCATTGCACCTGCAGATTCGCGGCCAATCGGTCTCTAGCAGGGGGTGTCAATCAGCCCGATCGTATTCGATCGGGTTGTTTTCTGTCCGCCGCCTCAGAGCAGGTGAACAGGTTATGGAGCAGTGGTCTTTAGACTTCTGAAGGCTTGCCGGAAACACGGGGCATCAAGCTCCGTACAGAGCTTGATAAATATGCCCAATGGAATTAACAGCAGGCAATTAACAAAGCCCAAACATGAATAGGTGAAATCTGCTCTAGAACTATTCTTACAAAATGTATTCTTAGTCTAATTTTTGACAATACTGATTACGAATCTTAAATAATTAAGGTTGAAACAATCATTTTCAGTTCAGCTGCAACTAAACATAATCTATAATACAGCACTTTATTGTCAAGTCTCAAACACATGGTAAAAGGAGGTTTCTAGTTACACCATTTCAAACCTAGCAGATGTTATGTTAAATTAAACGGAAAAAAAATGGTACGCTTCAGGCAAATAATTTAATACATCATAACATATTATAAACTTCTGGTAACTCCTGCAATGCTGGAATAAATTAATTCAATCATAATTGCTCCAGGCTAGCTATTCCCAACTGTGTTATATGAAAGGTATTATTTAAGGGTGTATGACTAATGCCAAAACATGAGTAGCAGACAAGGAAAGCATTGCTCTTTATTTTCTGGTTTCTAAAAAGTGCTTGTTTATTTTATGTTTAAACTATATTATAATATATGTGCAGATAGATAAATAGATTATAGATTATAGATAGATAGATAGATAGATAGATAGATAGATAGATAGATAGATAGATAGATAGATAGACAGGCAGACAGATGATAGATAGATAGATAGATAGATAGATAGATAGATAGATGATAGACAGACAGACAGATAGAAAGATAGATAGATAATGTGTGTATGTGTGTATGTATGTGTGCATGTGTGTGTGCGCGTATGTTTATATATGTGAGTGTGTGTACCCACGTATGTGTGTGTATGTGTGTGTGCGCGTGTATGTTTATATGTGTGTGTGTGTACCCACGTATGTGTGTGTATGTATGTTTGTGTATGTGTGTGTGTGTATGTATGTGTGTGTATGTGTGTGTATGTGTGTATGTGTGTATGTGTGTGTGTGTGTATGTGTATGTGTGTGTATGTGTGTGTGTATGTGTGTGTGTGTGTGTGTGTGTGTGTATGTGTGTGTGTGTGTGTGTATGTGTGTGTATGTGTGTGTGTGTGTATGTGTGTATGTATGTGTGTGTGTATGTGTGTGTGTGTGTGTGTGTGCGTGTGTGTGTGCGTGTGTGTGTGCATGTGTGTGTATGCGTGTGTATGCGTGTATGCGTGTGTATGCATGTGTGTGTATGTGTGTATATGTGTGTGTATGTGTGTATATGTGTGTATGTGTGTGTGTGTATGTGTGTGTATGTGTGTGTATGTGTTTGTATATGTGTGTGTATGTGTGTGTGTATGTGTGTTTATGTGTGTGTGTGTATGTATGTGTGTGTATGTGTGTGTGCGCATGCGTGGCGTGCTCCTACAGTAGTTAAACATTTATACAGCAGTATACAATTTGCAAATGTACGTTTTCTGCTGTATAAAACTGGACTAGATTTTGCACAAATATTAATCTTTCATATACATTATCACAATTTTTTCCATTCTCTTTAAAAAAAAAAAAAAAAAGTCATTAAAACATGTAGGCCTAGATTTAGAGTTTGGCGGTAGCCGTGAAAACCAGCGTTAGAGGCTCCTAACGCTGGTTTTAGGCTACCGCCGGTATTTGGAGTCAGTCAGGAAAGGGTCTAACGCTCACTTTACAGCCGCGACTTTTCCATACCGCAGATCCCCTTACGTCAATTGCGTATCCTATCTTTTCAATGGGATCTTTCTAACTCCGGTATTTAGAATCGTGTCTGAAGTTAGCGTTAGAATTCTAACGACAAAACTCCAGCCGCAGAAAAAAGTCAGTAGTTAAGAGCTTTCTGGGCTAACGCCGGTTCATAAAGCTCTTAACTACTGTGCTCTAAAGTACACTAACACCCATAAACTACCTATGTACCCCTAAACCGAGGTCCCCCCACATCGCCGCCACTCGATTAAATTTTTTTAACCCCTAATCTGCCGACCGCCACCTACGTTATACTTATGTACCCCTAATCTGCTGCCCCTAACACCGCCGACCCCTATATTATATTTATTAACCCCTAATCTGCCGCCCACAACGTCGCCGCCAGCTACCTACAATAATTAACCCCTAATCTGCCGACCGCAAAGCGCCGCCACCTATATTATAGCTATGTACCCCTAATCTGCTGCCCCTAACACCGCCGACCCCTATATTATATTTATTAACCCCTAATCTGCCCCCCTCAACGTCGCCTCCACCTGCCTACACTTATTAACCCCTAATCTGAAGAGCGGATCTCACCGCTACTATAATAAAGTTATTAACCCCTAATCCGCCTCACTCCCGCCTCAATAACCCTATAATAAATAGTATTAACCCCTAATCTGCCCTCCCTAACATCGCCGACACCTACCTTCAATTATTAACCCCTAATCTGCCGACCTAATCTCGCCGCTACTGTAATAAATGTATTAACCCCTAAAGCTAAGTCTAACCCTAACACTAACACCCCCCTAAGTTAAATATAATTTAAATCTAACGAAATAAATTAACTCTTATTAAATAAATTATTCCTATTTAAAGCTAAATACTTAACTGTAAAGTAAACCCTAATATAGCTACAATATAAATTATAATTATATTATAGCTATTTTAGAATTTATATTTATTTTACAGGCAACTTTGTATTTATTTTAACCAGGTATCACCGATCGTTCCAGGCTCCGAAATCTTCATCCAAGCCCAAGCGGGGGCTAGATATCCATCATCCGACGGCTGAAGAAGTCCAGAAGAGGGTCCAAAGTCTTCATCCTATCCGGGAAGAAGAGTAGATCCGGACCAGCAACCATCTTCTTCCAAGCGGCATCTTCGTCCTTCATCCGATGAGGACCGGCTCCATCTTGAAGACCTCCACCGCGGACCCATCTTCTTCTTCTGACGACTTCCAGACGAATGACGGTTCCTTTAAGGGACGTCATCCAAGATGGCGTCCCTCAAATTCCGATTGGCTGATAGGATTCTATCAGCCAATTGGAATTAAGGTAGGAAAATTCTGATTGGCTGATGGAATCAGCCAATCAGAATCAAGTTCAATCCGATTGGCTGATTCAATCAGCCAATCAGATTGAGTTCGCATTCTATTGGCTGATCGGAACAGCCAATAGAATGCGAGCTCAATCTGATTGGCTGATTGAATCAGCCAATCGGATTGAACTTGATTCTGATTGGCTGATTCCATCAGCCAATCAGAATTTTCCTACCTTAATTCCGATTGGCTGATAGAATCCTATCAGCCAATCGGAATTCGAGGGACGCCATCTTGGATGACGTCCCTTAAAGGAACCGTCATTCGTCGGGAAGTCGTCGGAGAAGAAGGATGGATCCGCGATGGAGGTCTTGAAGATCAGCCGGCCGTCATCGGATTGAAGAACATAGAAGATGCGGCTTGGATGAAGATGTTTGCAGGTCCGGATGTCCTCTTCTGCCCGCTTGGATCAAGACTTCAGCCGGAGGATGGACGTCCCTCTTCAGCCCCCCGCTTGGGCTTGGATCAAGACATCGGAGGCTCTTCTGGATCGATCGGTGAACCTGGCATGATGAAGACAAGGTAGGAAGATCTTCAGGGGCTTAGTGTTAGGTTTATTTAAGGGGGGTTTGGGTTAGATTAGGGGTATGTGGGTGGTGGGTTGTAATGTTGGGGGGGGTATTTTATGTTTTTTTTTACAGGCAAAAGAGCTGAATTCTTTGGGGCATGCCCCGCAAAGGGCCCTGTTCAGGGCTGGTAAGGTAAAAGAGCTTTGAACTTTTATAATTTAGAATAGGGTAGGGCATTTTTTTATTTTGGGGGGCTTTGTTATTTTATTAGGGGGCTTAGAGTAGGTGTAATTAGTTTAAAATTGTTGTAATTTTTTTCTGTTTGTAAATATTTTTTTATTTTTTGTAACTTAGTTCTTTTTTATTTTTTGTACTTTAGTTAGTTTATTTAATTGTATTTATTTGTAGGAATTGTATTTAATTTATTTATTGATAGTGTAGTGTTAGGTTTAATTGTAGATAATTGTAGGTATTTTATTTAATTAATTTATTGATAGTGTAGTGTTAGGTTTAATTGTAACTTAGGTTAGGATTTATTTTACAGGTAATTTTGTAATTATTTTAACTATTTTAGCTATTAAATAGTTCTTAACTATTTAATAGCTATTGTACCTGGTTAAAATAAATACAAAGTTACCTGTAAAATAAATATTAATCCTAAAATAGCTATAATATAATTTTAATTTATATTGTAGCTATATTAGGGTTTATTTTGCAGGTAAATATTTAGCTTTAAATAGGATTAATTTATTTAATAAGAGTTAATTAATTTCGTTAGATTTAAATTATATTTAACTTAGGGGGGTGTTAGGGTTAGACTTAGCTTTAGGGGTTAATACATTTATTAGAATAGCGGTGAGCTCCAGTCGGCAGATTAGGGGTTAATGTTTGAAGTTAGGTGTTGGCGATGTTAGGGAGGGCAGATTAGGGGTTAATACTATTTATTATAGGGTTATTGAGGCGGGAGTGAGGCGGATTAGGGGTTAATACATTTATTATAGTAGCGCTCAGGTCCGGTCGGTAGATTAGGGGTTAATAAGTGTAGTTAGGTGGAGGCGACGTTGGGGGCGGCAGATTAGGGGTTAATAAATATAATATAGGGGTCGGCGATGTTAGGGCAGCAGATTAGGGGTACATAGGGATAATGTAGGTGGCGGGGGTGTACGGAGCGGCAGATTAGGGGTTAAAAATAATATGCAGGGGTCAGAAATAGTGGGGGCGGCAGAATAGGGGTTAATAAGTTAGGGGGTGTTTAGACTCGGGGTACATGTTAGGGTGTTAGGTGCAGACGTAGGAAGTGTTTCCCCATAGCAAACAATGGGGCTGCGTTAGGAGCTGAACTCGGCTTTTTTGCAGGTGTTAGGTTTTTTTTCAGCTCAAACAGCCCCCATTGTTTTCTATGGGGGAATCGTGCACGAGCACGTTTTTGAAGCTGGCCGCGTCCGTAAGCAACTCTGGTATCGAGAGTTGAAGTTGCGTTAAATATGCTCTACGCTCATTTTTTGGAGCCTAACACAGCCATTCTGTGAACTCTTAATACCAGAGGTATTTAAAAGGTGCGGCCAGAAAAAAGCCAGCGTTAGCTACGCGGTTCGTTACCGACAAAACTCTAAATCTAGGCCGTAATTTTTGCATCTATGACCATCACTTTCTATGTCTTTAAAGGGACATGAACTCCAAAATGTTTCTTTCATGATTCAGATAGAGAATACAATTTAAAAAAAGTTTCTAAATTACTTCTATAAACAAATTTGCTTCGTTCTCATATTAATCTTTGTTGAAGAGATTTCTAAATAGGTAGTGTGCACATATCTGGGACAGAACATGACAGAAAATAGTGCTGCCATCTAGTGCCCTTGCTAATAAATAACATTGTTGCCAAATTGCTGCCATAAAGTGCTGCAGACACATGCACACTCCTGAACTTGCATTCCTGCTTTTCAACAAAGTATAACAAGAAAACAAAGAAAAATTGATAATAGAAATACAATGGAAAGGTGTTCTATCTAATTTATGAAAGACAAATTTTGTGTTTCATGTCCCTTTAACTCTCAGAAAAAAAAAAAGAGGCCAACCCCTTCACTAATGGGAATTTTAGAGAAAACTTGCCAAAATCCCAGAGAATTTTCCGTATATATATATATACAGTATATACAGTATATTAGTAGAAAAGCTAAGGTATTGATCTAGGCTCATTTTGTTATATTTCATGCCACCAAATGCGATCATATAAATGCGATCATAGGTGTGATTACATACTTTGGGTTTCTCAATGAAATTATTTACATACCGCTTGTGCAGTCCTAACACAAATGGTTGTAAAATCTTCTCTGGTGTCCCTTTTGTTTAGAAATAGCACACATGCAAGGCTTTGCTATTTTTTTTGGTAATTAGAAGGCTGCTAATTTCAGCTGCGCACCATGCTTCTGAAATTTCGTCAGAGAAGTTGTTTTTTTTTGTTTTTGTTTTTTAATTAATTAAATTTTATTTTTTTATTTTCTGCAGTGTAGGATCACCCCTTACCCACTCACTTCCCTGATTCCTCCCAAACAGCTCTCGGAACCCTCCCCACTCCCAATGGTCTCCGCCATCTTAGGTACTGCCTCCCTCCTTCTTTCCCACACCACGCACTGCACAACCACAGCAAATATAAGCAGTGAGCCTGCCTGTATCAGTGTCTATATCAGTGATCTGGCTTCATATTGTAAAGGGAGCATGATCAGTGCTAACTTACCATATGAAGGCAGATGCCTTCTGTCCCCAGCTACAGTCTCTGCTGTCAAAGCTGACAGCAAGGACCACTGACAGCAAGGACCACAGCACGCACCTCTGTGTTGGACGTAGGTAATATTTTAACACAGTACACCCTGCAAAGTACTCTGTGACGTAGTACTTAAGGTGATTTGGCGCAAGGGGTTAAACACATAGGTTAAATCCAGCACAGAGACAGCATGCCTTGCAACAACCAAATAGAAAATGGGCAATGGCCAAGGCAAGATGCTCCTGAATGGGAATTTACCTTTAAGTTTAACCCTGTCGCGAGGGTTAAATGCATAGGGCCCACGTGTTCCAGACTAGTGTGAGCGGGACTGAAACGCTAATTAAATAGCTGTTTTCTTAAGACCACATCTACTTAGCTTTTTCACCACCACAAGGTTTGCAAAATTAAATCATCCCAATCCAATCAAGATGATTGACAAGCCCTTCTCTATCTCAATAGTTTTTTTCTAGAGCAGGGGGCATGGCTGCAGAAGCAATTGCAATGCCAGGTGACCAAGGTTGCCAAGAGTGAACCTTGTCTGTCTGGCATTTAATAAATGGGCCCTATAGAATTCTTCAATCAATAATGCAAAACTGTATGCTCAAAAAAATTACAGCACATACTTGATGAATTAGACTGTCCCTTTAAGAAGAAAATAAATTAAAGCTTGTTTGAGAAAACTGCTACATTTTCAGCAGCAATAGATAGCAGTTCTCTCTAGCAGCCAAAGGGTTAAATAACTAGTCTGTATTAATGCAAACACAATGCATCATGTGTGACAGTTAAATGTTAATCAATTAATGCACTGACACATTCTTGTAATTTCCATATTGATGCATAACAAAAACACACATCACCAAAATCCCTCTTATCATTTTTTTTTAATTCTGCAGACAGCTTGTTTGGTGTGAACTCCACAGAAAAAAATATGTAAATTTTGATATACTGGCCAACATTAATAAAATGGATCTTAGTTATTGTATAACTTGGGTAATTGAAGATTAACAGAATATTTTAAGTTATTTTTACTTAGATCTAAATATGTAATTTTTTTAGATTTAGAATGTGTTATTTAGATCTGTGATGGCCATCTTGCTAGCACATGGGGGCCACAGATCATATTTTAGCAGCTTTAAAGGAACAGTCAAGTCCAAAATAAACTTTCATGATTCAGATAGGGCATGCAATTTTAAACAACTTTCCAAATTACTTGTATCACCCATTTTGCTTTGTTCTCTTGGTATTCTTAGTTGAAAACTAAATCTAGGTAGGCTCATATGCTAATTTCTTAGACCTTGAAGGCAGCCTCTAATCTGAATGCATTTTGACAGTTTTTCTCCACTAGAGGGCGTTAGTTCATGTGTGTCATATAGATAACATTGAGCTAACGCACGGGAAGTTACCTAGGAGTCAGCATTTAAAAGAACTGAAATAAGGGGGCAGTTTGCAGAGGCTTAGATACTAGGTAGTTACAGAGGTAAAATGTGTATTATTATAACTGTGTTGGTTATGCAAAACTGGGAAATGGGTAATAAAGGGATTATCTATCTTTTTAAACAATAAAAATTCTGTTGTTGACTGTCCCTTTAATAACCCCATATAAATGTATGTCCATTAAACAAACAAAATGCCCTAGATTACAAGTGGAGCGGTAGTTTGTGCTCCCACTAGCGCGTTAACCATGCTAGACTTCGGCTTTTTGTGAGCCTCGGGTATTGTGCATATTACAAGCTGAAAGTTAAAAGGTTTTGCTCGCATTCTAACCCGCCATGGGCAAAAAACTGAACTTCGAATATTTCAATTGCGTTAACATTCTCCCCCAGAGACTTAAATGGAGTGTGAAAACTGGAGAAAAAAAAACTAACACTATATATATATATATATGTCTATATATTTGTACACATGTTTTTGTGTGTATATATGTACCATACAATCCTGCACTTCCAGTTCTGTAGTCAGTACTCATCCATAAAAGTCCTTTTTTTTCAACAATTTATCTTAAATCAGAAGCCATAAAAGCAATATGATATCCGAAGTAAAGGCCTAAACCTTGGTTAGAGCTGTGTGCCAAACATGTTTCAGGCTTTACCTTAGCCCTTGGTCACTGTCATATATGTGTATAAATCTCTGTAAATACATATATACACATATAAATACATATATACACATATAAATACATATATACACATATAAATACATATATACACATATAAATACTTATATACACATATAAATACATATATACACATATAAATACATATATACACATATAAATACATATATACACATATAAATACATATATACACATATAAATACATATATACACATATAAATACTTATATACACATATAAATACTTATATACACATATAAATACATATATACACACATATAAATACATATATACACATATAAATACATATATACACACATATAAATACATATATACACATATAAATACATATATACACATATAAATACATATATACACATATAAATACATATATACACATATAAATACATATATACACATATAAATACATATATACACATATAAATACTTATATATACATATAAATACATATATACACACATATAAATACATATATACACATATAAATACTTATATACACACATATAAATACATATATACACATATAAATACATATATACACATATAAATACTTATATATACATATAAATACATATATACACACATATAAATACATATATACACATATAAATACATATATACACACATATAAATACATATATACACATATAAATACATATATACACACATATAAATACATATATACACATATAAATACATATATACACACACACACACACACACATATATATATATATATATATATATATATATATATATATGTCATGATTTAGATAGCGCATGTGATTTTAAACAACTTTCTATTTTACTTCTATTATCAATTTTTCTTTGTATCTTTTGTGGAAAAGCAGGGCTGTATGCTTAGGAGCCGTCCCATTTCTGGAGCACTATATGGCAGCAGTTTTGCAAGAATGTTATCCATTTGCTAGAGCACTAGATAGCAGCACTATTTCCCGCCATGTAGTGCTCCAGACGGCTACGTAGGTACCTCTTCAATGCAGAATATGATAGGAACAAAGCACATTTTGACAATATATGTAAATTGTAATTTTTTTTAAAAATGTTATGCTCTGTCTGAATCACAAAAGAAAATGTTGGGGGTTTTATATCCCTTTAAAGCAGGCCTTTTCTTCCTAACACCTCAGACCTCATATCTTTGAACGCTAATACCTTTTTAATGCAATATTTTTTAATAATGTCTATCAGACAGTATTATTATGAGTGTAACTGTACTTTTAAATATATTTTTCATTTCTTTTGTGCAATTTTTTTTCTTACTTAACTGTTAGCCAGAACTCTGAAGTCGTGATATCCCGTTGCACGTTAAATTACATTGTGCTCAAGCAAACGTATTTATTTTCAACTTGTAAAAGCGAGCTTCTTCCGATGTTCACTCGTGCGCAAAGGTTAGCGAGCTCCTCCTAATCTAGCCCATAATATATAATTATATAAAAGATTTAGGTAAGGTTGCATGGTATTCTCTATCTGCTGTTCTTCCCCCCAGTTACACTTTTTCCTAGGGCCAAAAAAATCATGGCACATGTTAGTTCTGATTTTCCTGAATCGCCCGAAAACTAGTTCCAAGATATATAATTTGCTAAATAATATAAGAGTTATAAGAGTTTCAACCCAGCTACACCCAATTAGTTCTCAAAGTAAGAAGAAATTAAATATCCCCTCCTCCATCATACTGCTTTATTTTTAACTAGTCCTAAAGCCCGTTTACACAGGCCATTTTTTGCAGTACAGCGGTGCCACCCCTTGCTCTCTCTCTTCCCTTCTCTTTTGCTCTCTCTCCCCCTCTCTTTTGCACTCTCTCCCCCACTCTTTTGCACTCTCTCTCTCTCCCCCTCTCTTTTGCGCTCTCCCTCTCTCCACTCTCTCTTGCTTTCTCTCCCCCCTCTCTTTTGCTCTCTCTCCCCCTCTCTTTTGTGCTCTCCCCCCCCTCTCTTTTAAGCTCTCTCCCCCCTCTCTTTTACGCTCTCTCCCCCCTCTCTTTTGCGTTCTCTCCCCCCCCCCCTCTTTTGCACGCTCTCTCTCCACCTCTCTTTTGCGCTCTCTCTCCCCCCTCCGTTTTGCGCTCTCTCCCCCCTCCCTTTTGCGCTCTCTCCCCCTCTCTTTTGCACTCTCTCTCTCCCCCCTCTTTTTTGCACTCTCTCTCCCCTTCTCTTTTGTGCTCTCTCCCCCCTCTCTTTTGCTTTGTCTCTCTCCCCTATTTTTTGCTCTCTTTCTCCATCCCTCTCTTTTGCTCTTTCTCTCCATCCCTCTCTTTTGCTCGCTCTCTCCCCCTCTCTTTTTCTCTCTCTTCCCTCCATTTTGCTCTTTCCTCTGTCTTTTGCTCTCTCACCCCCCTCTCTTTTGCTCTTTCCCTCTCTTTTGCTCTCTCTCCATCCCTCTCTTATGCTCTCTCTCTTCCCCTCTCTATTGCTCTCTCTCCCCCCTCTCTTTTGCTCTCTCTCCCCCTCTCTCCCCCTCTCTTCTTTTGCTCTCTCTCCCCTCTCTTTTGCTCTCTCTCTCTTCCCCTCTCTTTTGCTCTCTCTCTCCCCCTTTCTTTTTCTCTCTCTTCCCTCTATTTTGTTCTTTCCCCTCTATTTTGCTCTCTCTCCCCCCCTCTCTTCTGCTCTTTCCCCTCTCTTCTGCTCTTCCCCCTTTCTTTAGCTCTTTCCTATCTCTTTTTATCTCTCCTCCTCTCTTTCTATTTCTCTCCCCTCTCACTCACCGGCTGCGTCGGACCACGCCCCTGCCACGCCCATCACGCCCTCAACCATGCCCGGCCACGTCCATGCTCCCGCCCAACCACGCCCACTTTCGCCCCACCACCGCAAACAGCATGTCAGGTACGGCTAGGTGTGTTTGTCCTTGTGCTCTACTGCGCATGACAGCTTCGGACAAACACACTTGGCCTTTTATATTATAGGATAATGTTGGGAGTCATTGGAATAAGATTACAATAAATTGTCTTCCTGTAAATCATATTGATAGAAAGACCAAGCTAACTTACTAGACATGATAAAAAGCCTGTCATATGTATTATCCAAGATACAGAATAAAATTTGTAAGTAGATATTGTAGAACTCTATTGGGTCCATATATTTTTATTTTTTTATTTTTATTGAAAGATCAATAGTTTACAGAACAAGAGAATACTTCCAACAACAGGAGTTTTACATAAATGCCTACACGATATATTAAGATTAGGGTCCATATATTTTTTTAACATTTTGATGAGCAACCTTCTACAAGAATTTTAAATTATACTTTTTTTTGTAATTTTTTTTAATTCTCAGAAGTTTTGACAAGTGCTGTTTCCTCATTGTGTTTGAAACACCTCTCCATATAATCTCTCTGAGTAACAAAATGTAAAATAAATGAGGCAGAGTAAAATTTACATACACACCGATCATAACAGCTGCTTAGCACCCTATGCTTTTTAAAGTTTTATAATAGACATTTCTTACCTTAGGTGTGAGCACAATTGCTGAACCCCCATTAATGCCAATGATGGGCATAGAGGTCTGTGCAGATATGAAGTCAAGGATCTGGGCCACTGACTCAGTGCGTGTGTCATCTTCAAAGACAACCCCATGGATGCGTAGGCTGGAGAGGACATCACAGATTTGCAGTATAAGGCTACGAGGGTTTGTGTCATTAAGAATTACTGATACTGGGTTCACTTCCATGGAAAAGTTACGGAAGTCAGATGGAGAAAACCGAGCATTCTCAGGTTTATAGGAACTTCCACTAAAAATAATGGCTACGTTTAGGGATTGTAGAGTCTCTTCTCTGAAATCCAGAAAGGGGCTGGCGCAAGCCAGGGCAAACATAAAAAGCATCCTAGCAGCGGGCATAAAGACAAAGTTCAAAGCTGGTGGAAAACACATCTCGAATGGTTTTGGCTTCTTCTCTAGAAAAGAATACAGAAAAGAACAACATATATTAAAATTGTTTAAAATTGCAGCATAATAATATTTTATTGCCATCAAGGTTTACATTCTTTATAAAAATAAATACCTTTTGTATATATATATATATATATATATATATATATATATATATATATATATATATATATATATAAAGGACAAAAGAGTTCTGCAGAGGCACAATTTGCAGTTTTAAATTTAAATATTTATTATATCCAAAAACATGGTAAAACAACATATGGAGCTATCACGACAAGCGATTAAACAAATCAAGCATGAAAGAATACTAACATGTTTCGGCGCAAGGCCGTAACCAAAGCTACTGGGTACACCTGTTGCATGATCTATGTACCCTACACCTTTTTCTCATTGGTTAAAAACAACTCATGCTATTCTCTGCCAAATACCCTATTTAAAGGTATAATCAACATATATTAATGTCGCTCATGCCTGTAATAACTACAAATAAAAGTTTATTTATTTGAATTAAGTAAGTATTGCTCATTTCTAGAAAACATAATTATTCAGCAAATAGAATGATTTATATAATCTGCTGAAAGATGCATGAAAAACTCTTAGGTATATACAAAAAAAAAAGAGTATAAAGTATAACCATCTGACCAAATGAGGACTAACAATAGTATATTTGTGTATCAAAGGTATGTTCTGGTGGAACACTAGGTTAAAACTCATATGATATTTATGAGCATGACAGTGAACTAAAGTCAGGATTAACGATTTATACTCATATCGCGAAAGACACCTCTCATTTACAATAATTAATCAGATTGTATTCCGAATTCATTCCTGAGGGGACTCTTGTGCCCAGCTTGAAGATACAATACATTTTCCTCTTGCCCAGCAGCTTGTCCATATCCCCTCCTCTCGGGGGGGTTACCACTTTTTCAATAGCTTGCCATCGAAAGGTGGTCAATGCCTTGTGGTGCTGTCTTGCAAAATGCTGGACAAGAGGGGTAGTGGCCTCTCCTGAACTGATGGTCGACAGATGGTTCCTAATGCGTGTATTCACGTCATTAGAGTTTAACCCTATATAATGAACTATACATTCTATACATGTTATTACATATATAACATATGTAGTCGTACAGTTTGCGACATGACTCAATGCAGAAAACCTCCCCTGTACTCATTGACTGAAAAGTCTCTGAGACCATGGCATATTCACAGGGTCTACATCTTCTCTTACTGCATCTATACATGCCTTTATGCTGAAGCCATGAGCTCTGTGACCTGTTATCAATTTTAGGCAAACAGGAGGGGGATAAGACATTTCCCAAAGTTCTACATTTTCTATAGGAGCATCTCAGACCCCTATCAACACTGCTTGTCAGACCATCGTCTGCAACCAAAAGTCTAAAATGCTTCTTGACAATCTTAAAGATATCCTTGTACTGTAACAAAATAGATCCCCTCACTTTTCTTTTTTGGATATTCAGTGTCAATTTTATTGTCAAGAAGTATCCTTCTATCTAGACTAGCTACCTGTTTTTGAGCTTTGTCTAAGGTTATATCCGAGTAACCCCTTTCTTTAAGTCTTCTTCTCAAGTCCTTAATCTGCCTGTCAAAAGTCTCATCCTCAGTGCAATTTCTTTTTAGTCTTAGGAACTGCCCTTTGGCCACCGAAAATGGCACATGTGGAGGATGGCAGCTTTTGGCGTGCAGAAGTGTGTTTCGTGTAATTGGCTTACAATGGGTATCGCTGGTAATATACCCATTCTTGTTACTCGTCAAAGCCAAATCCAGGAAACAAATTTCATTTACATGGTACTCAAATGTGAACTTAAGACCCATATCATTGTTGTTAATTTCATTCATAAACTACCTCAGCTCTTATTCAGTACCCTGCCATATAAGCAACAGATCATCTATGTATCTCCTGTAAAACACAATGCTATCTTTATATCTATTCTCATCTCCAAAGATGTGGGACGGCTCCCGCCATTCCATATATAGGTTGGCCAATGATGGTGCAAACTTAGCACCCATCGCTGTCCCACACTTCTGGAGATAGAATTGCCCCTCAAATTTGAAGTAATTGTGTGTCAGGAGATACATAGTGACTCTTAATGTAAAATTGATCAGATTCTCTGTAAAATCCATACAACTTCTTATTAAGAAAGATACTGCCTCAAGCCCCTTCTCATGGAGTATGGAGGAATAGAGTCCTGCCACATCAATCGTTAACCATCTGTAGCAGCCATCAATCCACTCCTGTTCCCCCATCAAGTTGATGACATGTTTTGTATCTCTCAAATAACTGTGCTACCTAGTCACAAGTGGGTTTAAGATTGCATCTAGCCATTCGGATAAATGCTCTGATATGGAACCAATACCGCTCACAATGGGGCGGCCTTGTACATTGTCAAGGCTTTTATGCACCTTTGGAAGATGGTGGAAGATGGGAACCACAGGGTGTTCAATAAAAAGATAATCCCTTGTGGACAAATTAATGTGCCCATCTTCCAAGCCATCATCCAAAATTGTCCTTAATACTCCCTGATATACTCCTTTATGTGTGTATGTATATATTATATGTGTATGTTTGTGTGTGTATATATATATATATATATATATATATATATATATACACTGCTTAAAAAAATAAAGGGAACAATTAAACAACACAATGTAACTCCAAGTCAATCACACATCTGTGAAATCAAACTGTCCACTTAGGAAGCAACACTGAGTGACAATCAATTTCACATGCTGTTGTGCAAATTAGATAGACAACAGGTGGAAATTATAGGAAATTAGCAAGACACCCCCAATAAAGGAGTAGTTCTGCAGGTGGTGACCACAGACCACTTCTCAGTTCCTATACTCGATAGCTGATGTTTTGGTCACTTTTGAATGCTGGCAGTGCTTTCACTCTACAACCCACACAAGTGGCTCAGGTAGTGCAGCTCATCCAGGATGGCACATCAATGCGAGCTGTGGCAAGAAGGATTGCTGTGTCTGTCAGCGTAGTGTCCAGAGCATGGAGGCACTACCAGGAGACAGGCCAGTACATCAGGAGACGTGGAGGAGGCCGTAGGAGGGCAACAACCCAGCAGCAGGACCGCTACCTCCGCCTTTGTACAAGGAGGAACAGGGGAAGCACTGTCAAAGCCCTGCAAAATGACATTAAGCAGGCCACAAATGTGCATGTGTCTGCTCAAACGGTCAGAAAAAGACTCCATGAGGGTGGTATGAGGGCCCGATGTCTACAGGTGGGGGTTGTGCTTACAGCCCAACACCGTGCAGGACGTTTGGCATTTGCCAGAGAACACCAAGATTGGCAAATTTGCCACTGGCGCCCTGTGCTCTTCAAAGATGAAAGCAGGTTCACACTGAGCACATGTGACAGACGTGACAGAGTCTGGAGACGCAGTGGAGAACGTTCTGCTGCCTGCAACATCCTCCAGCATGACTGGTTTGGCAGTGGGTCAGTAATGGTGTGGGTGGAATTTCTTTGGGGGGCCGCACAGTCCTCCATGTACTCGCCAGACGTAGCCTGACTGCCATTAGGTACCGAGATTAGATCCTCAGACCCCTTGTGAGACCATATGCTGTTGCGGTTGGCCCTGGGTTCCTCCTAATGCAAGACAATGCTAGACCTCATGTGGCTGGAGTGTGTTTGCAGTTCCTGCAAGATGAAGGCATTGATTCTATGGACTGGCCCGCCCATTCCCCAGACCTGAATCCAATTGAGCACCTCTGGGACATTATGTCTCGCTCCATCCACCAACGTCACGTTGCACCACAGACTGACCAGGAGTTGGTAGATGCTTTAGTCCAGGTCTGGGAGGAGATCCGTCAGGAGACCATCCGCCACCTCATCAGGAGCATGCACAGGCATTGTAGGGAGGTCATACAGGCACGTGGAGGCCACACACACTACTGAGCCTCATTTTGACTTGTTTTAAGGACATTACATCAAAGTTGGATCAGCCTGTAGTGTGTTTTTCCATTTTAATTTTGAGTGTGACTCCAAATCCAGAACTCCATGGGTTGAAACATTTGATTTCCATTCTTTATTTTTTGTGTGATTTTGTTGTCAGCACATTCAACTATGTAAAGAACAAAGTATTTCATTAGACTATTTAATTCATTCAGATCTAGGATGTGTTATTTTAGTGTTCCCTTTATTTTTTGGAGCAGTATATATATATATGGAAAACATTAGGGAAAAGCACTCTCACCTCCTCTGCAGCTTACCAGGGTTACAGGAACCAACAATGTTATAAAACATTCAAACAATTCTGCACTAACAGGATTTTTGATTGCGGTATATTTATTCAAATGTGATGTTTCGGGGGAAAACATTCCCCTTCTGCAGACTGAGGAAGGGGATTGTTTTCCCGGAAACGTCACATTTGAATAAATATACTACAGAAAACCTCTGGAATACACTGTTTCCAATGCAGCAAGGAATTCTGGGTAAGATATGCAAATTAGGTTCACAATGACACACCTTTTTACTTCATGTCTGCTTTTCAGCAGATTCCCTTTACACCAAAGCATTGCTGTTCACACAGCTTATAAGCTTAGCTAGGGTTAAAGCAGTGATTCATAACTATCCCAGGACAGACTGTTTTGTGGTTATTGCCACTCATCAGCTGGAAGAAAGAAAACCTCTGGAATACACTGTTTCCAATGCAGCAAGGAATTCTGGGTAACCTAATTTGCATATCTTACCCAGAATTCCTTGCTGCATTGGAAACAGTGTGTTCCAGAGGTTTTCTGTGGGAAAAACAGGCCTACTGGCCTGTCTAGATTTGTTAATGAACTACACAATGAGTTATTTTCTCTATATTTTGTGCGTAGTGAAGGATTTTAAACTCACCTTTTACCTCCCCCTAATTTAAAATGTTGTTGTATATATATATATATATATATATATATATATATATATATATATATATATATATATATATATATATATATATATAAATATAAAAATAGAGAGAGAGAGAGAGAGAGAGAGATGTGTGTGTTCAGAATTTTACACTTATTTTATATAACTGTAAATAAAGTTAATTTACTGTGTCTGAATCACCTATCAGTCTAATCTCATTGCAGTAAACGTACCTACACAATTGACAGTAGCACACCAACCATTCCCATAGCATCACTGTTAAATATGTTATTGCCTCAATACAAATATTAGTAATATAAGTTTCCTTCCTCTTCAGCCTTTATGACCCTTAAAAATTATTCATACTGGAATTGTATCACTGCATCATGATTTTGCTAACTTCTCATTATGTACAGCTGGCTGTAAGCATTCACCTGTTTTACACAATATCTAATACAGGGGGCAGATTCTGGGCATAGCATTGCAGTTGCCTGCTGACCTGTGTTAAAGATTTTTTACAGGCTGCCAGTTAGAAATTCGCTTCTATGTGTCTATCTAGCAGGTTTATAGGACGACTAAGCATCCTCTGAGGCTTCTCCTGTCTAAATCTCTAATAGCAGTAGATAGTTAAAGGCTGACTATTGACTCTGTCATGAGGATGACTTTCTACATCCCTGGAGCAACACATTTTTCTTGCCTCATCTACTTAGTCTTCTTTGCCAGTGCTCACAAGAGCGCTAACCACATAACATGAACATTTCTTTTAAGACAGCTATTTGCATGAACATGATCTTTGAGTCATGTTTTTCATCCATTAATGTCTTTAAGATAAGGCCAGATGGATTTGTAGAAAAGACAGGAATTGCTGAATGTACAGACATTTATAATTATTGGTTACTGATCCGCAGAGCGTTACAGCACATTTTATGGAATTGAATGCATTTTTTTCTCCACTGTGAAACAAGCACAGCTAATATTGCTCATGTTTTCTTTGTCTTGCTGAAAATCACTGCAAACAAATCACTTGCAAACTATGCCTTGTATCACACTAATGCTAAAATAAATTAAAGTTTCTTCCTTTTTTTAACTTCACAGAGCAAACTGCTTGCAATGCAAGCAAAAGTCAACAATTTGACAGAATAGGATAAAATATTTGACCCAATTAATTGCATTGATATTGTGCATAACTTACCCCATCTGCTGTGCTGAAAAGTATTGCAATTAATTCTAAATATATACGTTTAACCCTATGCTTTCTTAAACACTTTACTTATGGATTTATTTAATTCTTTTTAGTGTATATTTTTGGGATAATTTTCCCAAAAAAATAAAAAATGGGTCTCTCATACTAAAATAAACTAGGATCTTTTTAACCCTGTGATATGAGTTGTATCCTTCTCTGACAATCAAGGAGTTAAAAAGAACAAATATTATTTTTGGTGTAAGAGAATCATTTGTGGTTTTAATTGTTTACCTTTGGGCAAAATGATCAGCCTTGGTATATCATCCAGTTCATGAAGATGTCATCTCCTCGAATTAATCAAGCACACATTGCCATAAATTAGCATACTCTGCCACTAATTAATATTGTGTGCTAGGAAGATTAAAGTCTGAATATCTCAAGAAATATACAGTTTGTATAAAAACTGTCTAATACAATAAATTCATGTTGATGTTTTGTGTTCAACACTAAGAAATAGGTTTCCTGCAGCATTATTATATATATTTTTTTACTAAAGGGACATGAAGCATAAAAGTTAATATCCTATACATGATTTTAAATCCCCATAAATCTTTAATTGGGTTGTAAAAAATATGCAATGTATTTTCAGTATTTATTATTCTACTTTTCCTGTAATTGATTTATGTAAATAATATTCTCCTTTGCCCCAGAGAGTTCATAGTATATCCTGTAGAATTCTGACACTGCCATATTCTGCAAAGTGATTGCTTGATCAGTGCAAGATCTTATTTATTTCTGGATAATTAGAATGATTTTGTTCAAAGCCTAAAAAAATACCATAGTTACAGATTAAGATAAACCAATAATGTGGCACCTCATAGGGAGATCATATAAATAATTTTCCTGCAAAGCTAGGATTTTAATGGGTTTAATGATTGACTGTACTTACTTTAATGCACACAGCCTCTTCTTGGCATTTAACTGACTGACTACCAAGCGGGTGTGGCAGCCAGGCCTGTGATCTCATCATATAGTATCTCACAGGAAAAACTAAAACTAAAATGTGTAAATCAAATTTAAAATGTAACCTATATTTGAATACTAGATATGGGCCACATGCATGTACTTCTTCAGAAACTGTATAGAGGCTAAACAAAAAAATATATTGTGACGTTCAAACCTGTTAACCAATCAACTTTTAATAATTAAAGGGACAGTAAAGTCAAATTGAAACTTTCATGATGCAGGGTTAATCAGCTTTCCAATTTACTTTTACTTTCAAATTTGCTTATCTTGGTACCATTGTTGCATAGCATACTTAGGTAAGCTCAGAAGCACCCAGCACTGCTGGGAGCTAGATGGTGATTGTTGGCTACACATAAATGCCTTTTATTGTTGGGTTACTAGATGTGTTCAGCTAGATCTCAGTACTGCATTGCTGCTCTTAAGCCTATTCTTCTAGAGTGGATAACAACAAAATTAAGCAAATTTGATTAAAAAAGTAAATTGGAAACGTGTTTAAAATTGCATGCTCTATCTGAATCATGAATATTTAATATTAGCTTTACTGTCCCTTTAATTGTTTCTGATAAAGAATTGTTTAGACTTGGGTGAGATTAGTTTCAACCAATAACAACGCTGGAGTTATGTATAATAAAGAGGTTTTTAATTAAAAAAGTTTATCCCTAAATGGTTCTTGGTTTGCAAAACCTTGCATATTTTGCATAATTATTGAATGCTGATATATGCTAAAAGTTTAATGTCCATTTAAGTAGAAGTGCTTTAATTGCCCTTTAATTATACTTAGAGCAGCACCAACACCAGCAACATAAGGTATCCAATCTGATCTGATATCACTTAAAGGGACACTGAACCCAATTTTTTTCTTTTATGATTCAGATAGAGCATGCATTTTAACCCTTTGAGTGCTAATGACGGCTCTGAGCCGTCACAAATTGTCTCAGTCAGGTGCTAATGACGGCCCAGAGCTGTCACTAGCACTCTCCCACCTTGAGGGAGAACTAGGGGCTCCCACCCGCACCTACCCCGGTGATCGGGCATGCATAGTGACAGGCATCGCCGGGGCTTCACGTTTTGCGTGATGACGTCACCGCGCAACTTTATTTATACTTAACAATGCTAAATATAGGCGCAGGGGACATGCTGCTTAGAAGCCTGTATCTCAGGCATCTAAGCAGCTACAGACCCCCAAGACCCACCGTTGGAATGGTAATCGCCTAACCTTTCCGTCTTGGGGATTTTAAAGAAGAAAAAAAAAGTAAAAAAATGTTTCTTCTTCTTCAAAAAAAAAAAAAACCCTTAAAAAAGCTTAGCACCAAGGTGGGAAAGTGCTTAGCACTCAAAGTGTTAAAGCAACTTTCTAATTTACTCCTATTATCAACTTTTATTCATTCTCTTGCTATCTTTATATGAAAAGCACAAATGTACGTTTAGAAGCCGGCCCATTTTTGGTTCACAAACTGGGTTGTGCTTGCTGATTGGTGACTAAATGCACCCACCATTAATCAAGTGCTGTCCCGTGTCCTGAACCAAACATTTCCTGGCTCCTTAGCTTAGATGCCTTCTTTTTCAAATAAAGATAGCAAGAGAATGAAGAAAAATTTATAATAGGAGTAAATTAGAAAGTTGCTTAAAATTGGCTGCTCTATCTGAATCAAGAAAGAAAACAATTGGATTTAGTATTCCTTTAAAGATGGCTACAGGTTCCAAGAATCAGATTTGGGGTCTCAATAAGTCTTAAAGTTAGCATAATGGCTTAAACACAATGTGTTGTTGTGTATGTAAGCATTAGCACAATAATAAAATGCTCTAACACATTAGAATAATTACTCTTTTTCACTTCTGTGTCCCTTTATGGGTTAATGCATGGGGATTGAAGGGTTAAAAGGAGTTAAAAGGAATAAAAATGAATAAAAACGGCTGAAGTGTTAGGGAAGGGTCAGATAAGTTTTATGACAAGGGTGGTAGAAACATAAAAGAGAAACTAGTGTTTGTGTATATATATATATATTAAATCTAATATATACAACTAGTCCTAAAGCCCATTTACACTGGCCATTTTTTGCAGTACAGCGGTCCCACCCCTTGCTCTCTCTCCCTCCCCCTCTTTTTTGTTCTCTCTCCCCCTCTCTATTGCTCTCTCTCCCCCTCTCTTTTGCTTTCTCTCCCCTCTCTTTTGCTCTCTCTCCCCCCTCTATTTTGCTCTGTCTCTCTCGCCTCTCTTTTGCTCTCTCTCCATCCCTCTCTATTGCTCTCTCTCTCCCCCTCTCTATTGCTCTCTCTCCCCCCTCTCTTTTGCGCTCTCTCCCCCTCTCTTTTGCACTCTCTTTCCCCCCTCTCTTTTGCATTCTCTTTCCCCCTCTGTTTTGCGCTCTCTCTCTCTCCCCTCTCTTTTGCTCTGTCTCTCTCCCCTCTCTTTTGCTCTGTCTCTCTCCCCTCTCTTTTGCTCTCTCTCACATCCCTCTCTTTTGCTCTCTCTCCCCCTCTCTTTTGCTCTCTCTCCCCCTCTCTTTTGCTCTCTCTCCCCCTCTCTTTTGCTCTCTCCCCCCTCTCTCCCCCCTCTCCCCCCTCTATCTCTCCCCATCTTCCCCTCCTCTTTCTCCCCCCTTTTGTTCTCTCTCTTTCCCTCTCTTTTGCTCTCTCTCTTTCCACCTCTTTTTTTCTCTCTCCCTCTCTCTTTTGCTCTCCCTCTCCCCCCTCTCATTTTCTCTCTCTTCCCTCTATTTTGCTCTTTCCCCTCTCTTTTGCTCTTTCCCCTCTCTTTTGCTCTCTCTTCCCCTCTCTTTAGCTCTTTCCCATCTCTTTTTGTCTCTCCCCCTCTCTTTCTATCTCTCGTACAGACCGCGCCCGTGCCCGACCCCTCAGCCCAACCACACTCCAGACCACACCCACTTTCGATGCACCGTGCCGCAAACAGCAGATCAGGAAAGGCCAGGTGTGTTTGTCCTCGTGCTGTCTCTACTGCGCATGACAGCTTCGGACAAACACACTTGGCCTTTTATATTATAGGATTAAACTAATATGAAACTAATATAGAAAGTGATTATTTAATAATAAGTGAAAACATCCATTACCTAATGGGAAGTAGCAAGTTAACATAGCAATTGGCATCTGCACTATTCAACAGGAACCCTTTGATAAACATTAACCATTTCAATTTAATAGCAGCACAAAAATACAAGGTTTATGAATAATGCTTAAAAAAACTAAAGGTTCCACACTAAGGGCACAATTCTGTAAAGATGGGCTGGTGAGACTTTATAAGAATGCTCAGCAATACTTCTATTTCCCTAGTGGAAATCTATAAAGCCCCTTTTTATACATGAAAACATGGTGCATTTTTGTATGGGAATGAGATGCATGCATTACAAAAATGCACAATGAAAATTGTAACTTAAAAATCATTCAAAACAAATAATTGAACCATTCAGACAAAAATACTCCATACAAATTATATTGTTAAAGGGCCATGATACCCAAATGTTGAAACACTTGAAAGTGATGCAGCATAGCTGTAAAAAGCTGACTAGAAAATATCACCTGAACATCTCTGTGTATAAAAGAAAGATATTTTACCTCAAAAGTTCCTCAGTAGCCACATCCCATTGTAAAGGACTTCTAAGCAGCAAATCAGTATGTATGTCCAGGGACAGCTAAGGGAGTGAGCTTAAGTGCACACTCATTTTATTTGCCTATTCAGTTTAAGGAAGTTTACTATGAAATCTCATGAGAGTTAAGTCAAATCGCATGAGATCACAGTAAAAGAATTCATGAACTTAGCACTGTTGATGCTGATTGGCTGCTTTTCATTTCTTCATTTATTTTTATTTTTTTACTTGCAGCTGGGCAGCAGCTGAGTATAACTTTTTACACAGAACTTACTCTGCTGAGCTGAGGAAGTAGTGAGGTAAAATATCTTCCTTTTTTACATAGAGATGCTCATGTGATATTTTCCTGTCTGCTTTTTACAGTTATACTGCATCAGTTTCAAGTGATTTAGCATATGAGTATTATGTCCCTTTAAGGTGAATCAAAAATCGTAGCATAATTGTTCATCAAAAATCATATTTTATCAAAAACTTAAAATTATATTTAAATTACACAGAAATAAATCATATTACATATGCACATAGTAAATTGCTATTTAAGTACACTGGATGTTAAAAAATAGATAGAAATGTTTACTTATAAATGCAAAATATAACGCTTTATTGTTGTTTTTTCGTAAAATGGGTTGAAAATGGGAGTTCCATGGGTGAATATGTTTCTCAAATGATAAATTCCAGTGTAATTCTATAAAGATTTTTGCCCTACATATCTCGCAGTTTCTACTCATAAATAAAAAGTTAACAAGCTGTTCAAAATACTCAAAACACTAATTACTCTGAAAGGAAAAGTTATACAAACGTAAATAACAGTGATTTTAAGGTAAAGTGCACTGAAAACAGCGTAATTTGTATTAGGTGTAATATTAAAGTTTAAACATACGCCAGGTTTTCCCTGTGTACTTTGCCCTCCATTGTAAACTTTTACATAACAGATAGCTGTCATTATTTCTATTGGAGACATCTCGCAGGGACAGCCCGTCTTCTTTATAGAATTCCATGATGGCTGCCCCTGCGAGTGTCGGTTTGGAAAACCAAGTCTAGACTGGCGCGAATTGTTCAAAATCAGCCCGTTAGTGTCAACAAAGATTAAGATAATATTATAATTACATTTTGTGAATGAATTTGATACTAAATCTTTATAAATAAAACATAAGGGTCCCAAAACACAGCAATCCAGAGGGGATAACAAGTACCATCCAATAGTCAAGGTACTGTATACAGGTCCAAGTAAACTTTGCAGCTGAAAATAATGTCAGGTAAGTTTATAAAAGTGTAAGATAATAAACTCACTCAACTAAAATGTATTACGAAGAGTGAACTGATAATCTTATAATTTTGCAC
Source organism: Bombina bombina (assembly GCF_027579735.1). Lineage (NCBI taxonomy): Eukaryota > Metazoa > Chordata > Amphibia > Anura > Bombinatoridae > Bombina > Bombina bombina. Next base: position 162,121,372 of record NC_069506.1, on the reverse strand, counting down.
ATTCTGATTTAAAGGCATAGTACGCTATTGGTCTTTATGGATAATGATAGCGTGATATTACTGCTTTATTATATAAGGTTTGTACTTTTGCACTTAAATTGTAGTCTGGCCCAAATGTTATCTCTTTTTTTTACTGAGTAAATAATTCATATTTACCATATTTTGATGTATAAATCATTATTCTCACTTTATTACTACAAGTTACTACTGAGTAATGGTATTAAAAATTATGAAGACTCCCAAAAAAGTTTCTTTCCCAGGACAAATAACTCCTTAGTTCTACCACTGACACACCGACAGGAATTTTTTAATTTTTTATACTACTTACAAACAGTGAAATGATCATCAATCTGCTTCTGCTAGCTATAAAATTTTTACTTAAAGGGACAGTATACACCAGTTTTCAGTTTTTATGTAAGTGCATGTAATAGACAGTACTATAAAGAAGAATATGCACAGATACTGATATAAAAATCCACTATAAAACCATTTAAAAACTTAATTAGAAGCCCCCAGTTTAGCACTGTTGATCAGGTTAGGCTGGAACGCCAACTGAAAGGGGCTTAGAAAGCAGGAACAGACAGACACTTTCCCCTCCCCTGCATATGAAAAGACCCATTACAAAACCAGGAGTTTGTAGACATTAGTATACGTCTAAATCTTTGGGGCTTGGTTAGGAGTCTGAAAATCAGTACAATTTTATTTAAAATTAAGCAAAAATTGTTACAAAAACACTCCCAGATGGGCTATATAAATGGCTCATCTACAAAGAATGTATGCAAAGACAAATATAGTGTACAATGTCCCTTTAATTGTGAACAAAATGGAAAAAAAAACAGGCCAGATTTCAAGTGGACACATACATTTCCTTTTTAATTCTATCAATATTGCATTGCATTATGTGTACTGTAACAATTTAAGTTTTAACTAATGTTTATAGAGGCAGTGACCTTTTTATCTTTTAAAAATATATTTTAGTCATATATATATATATATACAGTATATATAAATAATATCTCAAAAGATATCTCAAGGAATCAATAGGTTAATATTTATTTGAAAGACGCTATGAATAAACAATGATCTTTATGTGGAGTACAAACAGCCACTGCATTCTATTCTGTCCAATAATTCTCAGGAGCTTGAGGATAATGAAACATGAGTGTTGGTATCTTTAATCACAGTATCAATGTATAAATGAAATGCACATTATCATCCTGCAGCTATCAGCATTCCTTACGAACTAATAGAGCTGCAGAAAAATAAACGAAATACCATGATTTCAAAATGTTTCTATTTGTATGTATTTTATCTGTTTTGAATGTTGTAGCTGGGTATTTTTCGACCAGACTATAGAAATATTTACTGTAATTTTTGTAATCTGTGATATAAAAGCAAAAAAACAAAAGAATGTTGGAGAATATCTTCTGTACATTTGTCTTTATATGGCTGGATCATGAGTCTACTGTGGCTAAATAATTGTGTGCATTAGCCAATGGTTGAGGAGGAACTTTGGCCAGCCCTATTTGATGACTTGTACAGATGTATACAATTTAAATGTTGTTTAGTGCGAGGGCTCCATAAGGTGATTTCTAAGTTTGCATAAAGTGAATTGCCAGCAGTGACAGCTAGGTCATGTTGTTATATCTCGCTTACAATAGAGTGTCCAGAAAATTGGTGCCCAAAATAGACCATGTTCTAGCATCCTGTAAATAAATGGGAAAAAAAACCTGTTCACATCTTGACTTTTAACCACAGTTTGAGTCTACCCAACAAACAAACTAGCCAAAGATAGTCTTCCAGAGTCATTAGAGTTACACATAGAGACTCAGTCTGACTTTTATAAGTTTCTTGGGGATATATGAATGAAAAGTCACCCTTAGTGGACTCCATACAATTAAAATGTGCTGAACTTTTGAAATCTGACATTTCAGAACAACCACAAGAGTGTTTGCAAGAAGATTTTGCCTTAACTTGAAAACAATGCAAATGTTGCTAACAAAATTACTTTTTAAATATGTTTAAAGGGACAGTCTAGTCAAAAAGAAACTTTTGTGATTCAGATAGGGCATTTTATTTTAAACAACTTTCCAATTTACTTCTATCATAAATTTTGCTTTGTTCTCTTGGTATTCTTAGTTGAAAGCTAAACCTAGGTAGGCTCATATGCTAATTTGTATGCCCTTGAAGGCCGCCTCTTATCTGAATACATTTTGACATATTTTCAAAACAAGAGGGCATTAGTTCATGTGTGCCATATAGATAACATTGTGTTCACGCCCGTGGAGTTATCTAGGAGTCAGCACTGATTGGCTAAAATGCAAGTTTTTCAAAATAACTGAAATAAGGGGGCTGTCTGCAGAGGCTTAGATACCAGGTAATAACAGAGGTAAAAAGTGTATTGATATAACTGTGTTTGTTATGAAAAACCAGGGAATGGGTAATAAAGGGATTATCTATCTTTTTAAACAATAACAATTATTGCGTAGACTGTCCCTTTAAAATATTTATTTTGCATGTATATGTATATATATATATATATATATATATATATATATATATATATATATATATATATACACTGTTTTTCTATTTTTTTATCTAAGAATACTGTTTAGGACTACATCTGATGAGATAAGTGAAAATCAGGCTTTAAAATATTTTACTAGTTTAAAAGGACATTTCCAGAGGGGAAATCCTAAAACATTTAATGTGAAAATGGCTTAATGTAGCTTAATGAGTAAAAAAGTGGCAAAATGTTAATCAATTGCTGCATAATTTTGCACAACCCAAGATTTTCACTATCCAAGCCTATCCTAGAAGTTTCATGGATTTTGGTGTCCCACAAGGCAAATGAGTGACATTGAGCTTGTTTTTTGGGGCGCTTAATGTGGCTTAACGTACAAAATTGAACTTAGATCTTAACCAATTTCCCCCAAACTTACCACAATACATTAATCTATCTATTCAAACATATTCTGAAAATTTCAGGACAGTTGATAAAACATACCAAAAGTTATTCACATTTAACTATTGTTTTAGAATCCGAAAACATTTAGGGGCCTTTCTATCAAGCTCCGTATGAAGCTTGACGCACCGTGTTTCTGGCGAGTCTGAAGACTCGCCAGAAACAGCAGTTATGATACAGCAACAACTAGTTAAACTAATTGTAATAGAGGATAGAATCCAGTTTAGAAAAGGAAACCAGTACTGCAATTGTATAATACTAATTAGCTCTGCTGGAGCAATGGTATACAAAAGTTAAAAATGTTCCATATCATTCATACTATTAAACTTTATTAATTCAACTAGGAACTCACACACATACAGTGACAGGGCAGAGAGATTAAAAACACTTAAACTCAGTTGACTGCGCTGTCGCAATTAGGTATTAAGAAAATGATTCAAAGTATCCAACAGTCCTCAGTCCCAAATATAATAAAATAGACTAAGCCCTTACAATCCGAGGGCTAATTAATATTACTATTACACTATTAAGGACCAGAGGCTGTGAAGGATATTGTTAGATTAATAGAGCATATTTTTATCAACAAGAGCAAGCTAGTTAAAAAACGATCAGGAGAGACTAAGCTACCCCTGTCGGACCCCTGACGCGCGTTTCACAAACACTTCCTCAGAGGGGGTGCGGGCCGCTGTTACTTGGCATGATTTATGCCCACCTACTAAAAATTATTGGTCTAAGTGGTAGGCGTTGTCCGCCTGTGATAGGATGCGTCTACTGTCAATCATTGCATCTGTAGTCTACGCGTAGTGAACGGAATGGGTGTGTAGCATCAGAGAGTCTAAACTAGACTTGACCATCCTACTGTGTATCATTGGCTATAACGGGAGGAGGTATCTGCCTATTATTGGATAGATCCATCGTCAGTTTAGAAATTCATGGCCGACGTATCTCTTAGTGATCGTTGTAGAATGGGTGTATACCTATTGATGACTCATCGTGCTTAAGAACCAATCCGTGGCTTTAGAATTGTTAGAGTAACTGGGTGTGTAATATTAGAGAAAAATCATTGGCAGATCATCGAACATGTAAACAAACTGACGATGACTAATATTAGAATCATGGAATGTTTCATATATTTGTATATATTGTATATAAGTCCGTGACTTAGTGTGTTATGTTTGATGAACATGTTATATGAGTCATCTAGGATATGTGTATATATAGTAAGTTACGATCAATGTTACAGGGATTTTTCAATAGAAGTATATACAATTTATTCACAGTGTCATTATTACATGTAATGAAAAATGTATGCATGTCCGTACTAACCCAGATTGTATAATACTTGATGTAATTATGTACTGTGTATTCATATAACACATAAATAATATACACTTTGAATCTATATATTTTATTATTTGATTCTGGTATAATATTACTATCTGTAATAAGTGATTGCTTTATATACACAAAATTAAATGTGTAAAGAATAGTGTGAAAGTGAATTGATTGTAACCCACTTATATACCAAAAAGTGTGTGAGACAGTGTAGAGAGAAGCAATTCAAATAGTGAAGTACTGCATATATTACAGTGGTGGATCTTGATAAGAAATATCAAGAAAATATCTTATTAATATATGTTATCAAGAAATATCTTATCAAGATCCACCACATTAATCTATCTATTCAAGCATATTCTGAAAGTTTCAGGAAATTTGATCAAACATACCAAAAGTTATTCGCATTTAACTATTTTTTTACAATCCTAAAACATTTAATGTGAGCAGCTTAATGTAAAAAGAGCTTAATGTACCAAAATTCACCAAAACATCAATCAATTGCCACATTAAGCTCCCCAAAAAACAAGCTCAATGTCACTCATTTGCCTTGTGGGAAACCAAAATCCATGAAACTTCTAGGATAGGCTTGGATAGTGGAAATCTTGGGTTGCGCAAAATTATGCAGCAATTGATTGACATTTGGCCACTTTTTTACTCATTAAGCCACATTAAGCTCCCCAAAAAAACAAGCTTAAAGGGACACTGAACCCAATTTTTTTCTTTTGTGATTCAGATAGAGCATGGAATTGTAAGCAACTTTCTAATTTACTCCTATTATGAAATTTTCTTTATTCTCTTGGTATCTTTATTTGAAATGCAAGGTTTAGATGCCGGCCCATTTTTGGTGAACAACCTTGGTTGTCCTCGCTGATTGGTGAATAAATTCATCCACCAATAAAAAAGTGCTGTCGAGAGGTCTGAACAAAAAAAAAAAAGCTTAGATGCCTTCTTTTTCAAATAAAGATAGCATGAGAACAAAGAAAAATTGATAATAGGAGTAAATTAGAAAGTTGCTTAAAATTGCATGCTCTATCTGAATCACGAAAGAAAAAAATTGGGTTAAGTGTCCCTTTAATGTCACTCATTTGCCTTGTGGGAAACCAAAATCCATGAAGCTTCTAGGATAGGGCTGGAAAGTGAAAAACTGAGTTTGTGCCAAGTTTCAAGGCAATTGATTGAAGTTTTGGTGAATTTTGGTACATTAAGCTCTTTTTACATTAAGCTGTTCATATTAAATGTTTTAGGATTGTAAAACAATAGTTAAATGTGAATAACTTTTGGTATGTTTTATCAAATGTCCTGAAATTTTCAGAATATGTTTGAATAGATAAATTAATGTATTGTGGTAAGTTTGGGGGAAATTTGTTAACATCTAAGTTCATTTTTGTACGTTAAGCCACATTAAGCTCCCCAAAAAACAAGCTTAATGTCACTCATTTGCCTTGTGGAAAACCAAAACCCATGAAACTTCTAGGATAGGCTTGGATGGTAGAAATCTTGGTTTGTGCAAAATTATGCAGCAATTGATTAACATTTGGCCACTTTTTTACTGATTAAGCTACATTAAGCCATTTTAACATTAAATGTTTTAGGATGTCCCTATCCAGAAACATTTCCATTTATTACAGTATTACCCTATGAATAATAATAATAATAATAATAATAAAAAGTGTAAAAGCTAAAGTGATTTTTTTTTATTAAAATTAAACACTATCAGTTTCACAATAAAAAAGGCAAATAGATGTATGTATATATAAATAGATATATGAGATATATGTTTACACAAATTTTAATTTTTTTAAAGCTATAAGTGCTGTTCTGAATCTTCACCTTGGGTGCTGCCATCTTTGAATTTTAGTATTTATGTGCCCTGTGACTAGGGTTGCCACCCGTTCCTTAAAATACAGAACACTTATAAGTTACACATGCTGCAGGGTGTGCAGGGAGGAATATGAATAGTGCTGTCCATAAACACAATATATGTTCCACCCTGCTTACCCTGCAGCATGTGTAACTCATAAGTGTCCAGGAAAACATGGCTGGAGTGGCAACCCTACCTGTGACAGAAGTGGTACAAATTCATGGATCAGTGATATTGTTGTCTTCTTGGCAAGACTAATCATGCACCTCAGTTTAGTGTGCACTATATATAGTGGGTGCTGCATGTTTTTGCAATGGCTGCATTGCCTTATATTACTCTTCGGGGCTTTTTTATTTGTTACGTAACTTTTAAAACTGTGTAGAAAAACACAAACATGTAACTGTTCTGCGGGAGCTAAACTATTGTGCAAGGTACACCTGTCAAAATGCCAGTGACATCACTGATCTGTGAAAGTGCACTACTTCTGTTACTGGACTTAATAATACTTGCGTACCAAGATGGAGTCGCCCAGTATAAATATGCAGAGCTTTACCAACTGGCTTGCAATGGGTTAATATAGTAGAACAGATTTAAAGAGAGCTGCAGGTACAGTTTTTCTCAGCAGTTTAATGTTCATTTAATCAAGGAGTCTTCTAATTTTAACAGGAATTGGAAAGCCCATAACTTTCTGAATTTAATTATCATAAAAGGGGACAAAATAAATAATGAAAGTATATTGCAAATTATTTTTTACTACACATAATGAAGCATTTTATGTTACAAGTGTTTAATGCCTCTTAAAATAATCATAGAACAACGTTTATTATCAAGCAAAACAAAGAAAACAAACAAAAAATAGAAATACTTGTTTTAAGAAAATGTACTACTTTGGAAATAATCTCCCTATTAATGGAACATGATACCCAAATGTTGAAGCACTTTAAAGTAATGCAGCATAGCTGTTAAAAGGTGACTAGAAAATATTACCTGAATATCTTTCTGTAGAAAAGGAAGATATATTGGGGCTGATTTACTAATGTGTGGGCTATGCTGTCGGCATTTATCATTGCACAAGCATTTCTAGTGAAATGCTTGTGCAATGACACCCCCTGCACATTTGCGGCCAATCGGCCGCTAGCAGGGGGTGTCAATCAACCGGATCATATCTGATCGGGCTGATTGCTGTCCGCCACCTCAGAGGTGGCAGACGAGTTAAAGAGCAGCAATATTAGGACTGCTGCTGGGTCGGAAGCAGCATCCGCTGCTTTATAAATTGACCCCTTTACCTCAAATTTCCTAAGTATTCACACCCCACTGTAAAGAGAGTTTAAGCAGCCAATCAGGATACTAGTCCAATGACTTGCAAGGGAGTGAGCATCTGGCATGTGTAGGCACAGTCATGCATTTTTTTTGTGTTTAAGGAAGTTTACTATGAAATCTCACAAGATTTCAGTGAAATCTCATGAGCTCACAGCAAAGGCAAAGCATGACCTCAGCAATGCTGATGCATTAACATATAACTGTTCACAGAGCACTTACTCTGGTGAGCTGAATACATTTTGAGGTAAAATATCTTCCTTTTTTACATAGAGATGTTCATGTGATCTTTTCATGTCAGCTTTTTATAGTTAAGCTGCATCACTTTCAAGTGAATTATCATATAAGTATCATGTCCCTTTAATAACTAACAACAGTTTAAGAGGTCTTAGTCAATGTAAGCCAGAGATTCCCACCCGTAAATTAATTTACAAACTTTGTTATCTCGATCACAGTTCCTGATAATATATATTCCTTTCATCTACTTGCATTTAAAATATTTCATTACTTACATAAAATGTAGTAAATGTTATTTTCAGAAATGTTTCCATATGTTGATATTTTAAATCCTACACACAGATCGCTGTCTGTATTTAAATATTTGGCTGACATATACAACATAGTAAAACCACTCTGTAATATTTGCATGACTATTTAAAATACTGATATTCACCACTTATCTCCCATCCACTGCACTAATACAGTGATTTTATATAGAATTTGTTCTTAGTCTGCAGATTGACGGCTACCCTAGACATTTACAGGCAAAAATGCACAGTAAAATACTTTTAACTCCAATCTCTAGTGCTCATGAAAAAAAAGGGATACACTGCTGTTAAAACTTTTAGCAATAAGACCTAATCCCATTGCAAAATTGTTTTTGTTTGGTTTTCCATTTCACTTTTAGAGATGTATATGCTAGTAGATCATTTTGCTGAGGAATAATGGTAGCAAGACTCATTCTAAATGAACAAAATAAAATACAATAGGCTCCATTTATAAAGCTGCAAAAGTGATTCAGACTCTAGTGAGATGGCTTGAAACGCTAGTTAAGTAGCTGCGGTCTTAAGACCCCTCCATCAGCTCAAGGGTGGTAGAGATAAATCATTCTGATTAGACCCGATCTGGATGATTGACAAGCCCTGTTCTTGCACGATTGGCTGCACAAAAGCAGGGGGGCGTGGCTGCAAAAAAACATTTGTTTGTGCAATAACCTTGCACAGCAGATGATGCCCACTCACCGCAATGCCAGGAGGACAGGTTACAGGGAGCGAACCTTGCCCATCTGGTGTTTGTTAAATGGGGCAAGTGTATCAAACTGGCCTAAACTACAAAAGTTTCTTCCTTAAACAACAGGATGCTGTCAGTCCCTGTGTCTTTTTTTAACTACTTCCTCCCAGACATCTCTGAATGATGGTGCAGGTTGTGTCAGGGCTTTGTTTCCTTCCAGTTCAGTGGAGGTATCCAATCTTGGGAAAAAAGAACTGTATGTAGTGTAACATCAGGGCCGAACTGGCCTACCCAGACACTGGGGGATTTCCCTGTGGACCATATTAGCTAGCTAGTAGGTAGTTTAAGGGGTGGTGCAGTCACTTGCCCTGCAGCTGCAAAATCACTTAGAGCAGGTGCAGATAGGGGCATGCTGCAGTAAAGGAGCTTGCACACAGCAAACATGCATTAGGGAAATGGATGGGGGAGAAATGTACTAGAGCGTGAGGAAGCAGAGAGCACAGGGCAGCCAGATGTATAAGGCTGCACTGCCTCCCTGCATTTAGAGCCTCCTCCAAGGAACACCAAAAAAATTATTTTGTGATTCAGATAGAGCATGCAAATTTAGTCAACTTTCTAATTTACTCCTATTATCAAATGTTCTTCATTCTCTTGGTATCTTTATTTGAAAAGCAAGAATGTAAGTTTAAATGCCGGACCATTTTTGGTGAACAACCTGGGTTGTTCTTGCTGATTGGTGGATTAATTTAACCGACCAATAAACAAGTGCTGTCCAAGGTCTGAACCAAAAAATAGCTGACATGCCTTCTTTTTCAAATAAAGATAGCAAGAGAACGAAGAAAAATTGATAATAGGAGTAAATAAGAAAGTTGCTTAAAATTGCATGCTCTAGCTGAATCACGAAAGAAAAAAAATTGGGTTCAGTGTCCCTTTAAGAAGTTAAGCCCTTTTGCTTTTTATTGGATTTAAAACCTTGACTGCCAACAAAGACATAAATGAAAGCTAAGGTACAATATATTTCTTAAAAAGCATAGAAAGCAATATATAAGTATATTAGGTTGTGTTATATAATTGTGCTGTATGCAGTGTCATAACACTATGTGTGCCATTACATTCCTATTGTATACTAAGTTGTATAACCTTTTAACGCCGGTATGCCGTTCTATTCCGTCATAATTACACTGGGCTTTAAAGCCATTATGACGGAATAGAACGTGATAGCCAATGGCTGTCCTGAAGCCTACTGTGCTTCTCAGATTTGATCGCAGTCTGGAGGGCGTTCCTAGCGTTATAGGGACGCCCCCCAGACCCAATCCAATAATTGAAATCTCGCGATCATGATTTCAATTTGTCTACATCGGAACAGTTGTTCCGATATAGACACTTTAACCTCGTCAGGAAAGAATTCATAGTGTTTTTTGTAAACAAGGGTGATTTTGTGTACACACTAATTGCATTATGGTTTGCAACTCTGCTGAAAATATTAAAGTGACAGCGCTGGAGTCAGGTGGAAGCCCTTCTAAAGATAACCTTCCCACTAGGATATCAAGATCTACACAAGTATGCAAGGAGAAACGAAGGGCGCTAAAATTGCTAAACCACTGAGGATACAGTTGGTACACTTGACAAAATCTGTAAGCAATAAAGAGCAATATGCAAAAATAAATAAAAAGGTAAGCAAAATACTTAATATATGTAATTTATTATGCTAACATAAGAAGCTAAAAATCAGCAGACAGGGACAATTACCTGTAAAACTAAAATGTAAAAAGATAAAAAATACCCTCCCTCAATCTCTAAAAATACCCTCCCTCAAGCTTCATTGTATTGTTCTCAAAAATGAAAATACAGTTTGGCCTTTTTTTAAAAAACAACCTCTTTCTGAAGTTGGCAGGTGATTGGCTGGTTGTGGCAGTACCACTTTGTTCCCTTCATTAATGGATTTTGAAGGATGATTACCATCTGAAATTGAATGAGGAGAAAGATTTTGAGACAAGCTCTATAAAGTGTTTTTTGTAGCTTAAATGCATGAAAAAATAAATTATTAGAACATGTTATTATTGCACTATTGGTTGCATATAACTATGAGCTTAATCCCTGCAAAGTGCTTAATCACATGGCTAAAGTCAGCTTGAAAGTACAATATGTTAATAGGAGCTAGCGGAACACATCTGGTGAGCCAATGATAATAGGCATATGTTTGTAGCAGTTCCTGAGGATGTGCATATTTCAATAAGCAATATCAAGAAAACAAAGTAAATAAAAGTAAATAAGACAATAGAATTATTATTCTATTCAATTCTTTTTTATTTTGTAAGGTTTATAAAAGATCTTACAAGGTTTTTAACATTATCTTATATTTCATATTTTAAGCACCTATCAGTCAATGAACATGAATATTGCAACATTTAATATGCATTCTGGTTAGTATCTATATCAATTTATGAAGATTTTTTAGTATGTTTAATTTATGGTATTTCATATACATGAAATAAAATTATTGTAAAGGTTTACTATATCTGTGTTTTCCTTATTGTTTTAAAAAATAATTATTAAAACAAAGTGGGAGTCCTGATGAAGAAATTAGAAACTTACTGTACTAAAAATGTTGTTCTATTAAAGGGACATTATACACTCAATTTTTCTTTGCATAAATGTTTTGTAGAGGATCCATTTACGCATATAGCCCATACAGGGTTTTTGGAAAATTTTTGTATTATTGCACAGGGTTTATCTACATCTGCGCACACTGAGAAGACAAGCTTAATTAACCCCATGTCTAGACATGGGCATCTACTTATCAAGCCGCCAACTTACTTGCATTCGACTGCACCAATACGCTTGCCTAAGATCGCCTAACTTCGCTGCTGCGGACCTGAATATGCTCTCCAAAGTTACCAAAAAACTGTCAAAAAGCCGCACACCAAGTACGGGGCAATGAGCAGCGGACTGTTGTTAACTGACAGTCATCGATCTCGCTGCTCTTCGTTTTTTTCCCAGCTTTATTGGTATACTGTCACTAAACACCCACACTATACTACACTGTTTTACCCCTATCCCGCTGTTCACGGACCCCGCCGCAACTAAATAAAGTTATTAACCCCTAAACTACCGCTCCTGGAGCCCACCGTCACTCTAATAAATGTATTAACCCCTATCCTGCCACTCCCGGAGCCCACCGCCACCTACATTATGTTATTAACCCCTAATCTGCTGCCCCTTCACCACCGCCACCGGCATTATACTTATTAACCCCTAATCTGCCATCCCCAACGTTGCCACCACTATATTAAATTTATTAACCCCTAAACCTAAGTCTAACCCTAACACCCCTAACTTAAATCTAATTAAAATAAATCTAATTAAAACCTACTAAAAATAACTACATTATTCCTATTTAAAACTAAATACTTACATATAAAATAAACCCTAAAATAGCAACAATATAACTAATAGTTACATTGTAGCTAGCTTAGGGTTTATTTTTATTTTACAGGCAAGTTTGTATTTATTTTAACTAGGTACAATAGTTATTAAATAGTTATTAACTATTTAATAACTACCTAGCTAAAATAAATACAAATTTACCTGTAAAATAAAACCTAACCTAAGTTACAATAACACCTAACACTACACTATAATTAAATAAATTAACTAAATTAACAACAATTAAATAAATTAAATGAGCTAAAGTACAAAAAATCCCCACTAAATTACAGAAAATAATAAACAAATTACAAGATATTTAAACTAATTACACCTAATCAAATAGCCCTATCAAAATAAAAAAAAGCCCCCGCAAAATAAAAAAAAACCCTAGCCTAAACTAAACTACCAATTGCCCTTAAAAGGGCCTTTTGCGGTGCATTGTCCCAAAGTAATCAGCTCTTTTACCTGCAAAAAAAAAAAAAACACAACCCCCCCAACAGTAAAACCCACCACTCATACAAACAACCCCCCCAAATAAAATACTATCTAAAAAACCTAAGCTTCCCATTGCCCTGAAAAGGGCATTTGGATGGGCAGTTAGCTCTATTGCAGGCCCAAAGTCCCGACCCTAACCTAAAAATAAAACCCACCTAATACACCCTTAAAAAATCCTAACACTAACCCCCTGAAGATCGACTTACTGTTCTGAAGACCGGACATCCATCCTCAAGGAAGCGACAGAAGTCCTCAACGAAGCCGGGAGAAGTCTTCATCCAAGCCGGGCGAAGTGGTCCTCCAGACGGGCAGAAGTCTTCATCCAGACGGCATCTTCTATCTTCATCCATCCAACGCGGAGCGGCTCCATCTTCAAGACATCTGACGCGGAGCATCCTCTTCCTTCCGTGACGTCATCCAAGATGGTGTCCCTTAGATTCCGATTGGCTGATAGAATTCTATCAGCCAATCAGAATTAAGGAATAAAAAATCCTATTGGCTGTTGCAATCAGCCAATAGGATTGAGCTTTCATCCTATTGGCTGTTGCAATCAGCCAATAGGATTGAGCTCGAATTGGATCAACCAATAGGATGAAAGCTCAATCCTATTGGCTGATTGCAACAGCCAATAGGATTTTTTCTACCTTAATTCTGATTGGCTGATAGAATTCTATCAGCCAATCGGAATCTAAGGGACACCATCTTGGATGATGTAATTTAAAGGAACCTTCATTCGTCGGTAGTCGTTGGAAGGAAGAGGATGCTCTGTGTCGGATGTCTTGAAGATGGAGCCGCTCCGTGCCGGATGGATGAAGATAGAAGATGCCGTCTGGGTGAAGACTTCTGCGGGCTTAGATGAAGACTTCGGCCGCTTCATTGAGGACTTCTCCCGGCTTCTTGGAGGATGGATGTTGGATCTTCAAAACTGTAAGTAAATCTTCTGGGGTTAGTGTTAGGATTTTTTTAAGGGTTTATTGGGTGGGTTTTAGTTTTAGATTAGGACTTGGGCTGCAATAGAGCTAAATGCCCTTTTAAGGGCAATGCCCATCCAAATGCCCTTTTCAGGGCAATGGGGAGCTTAGTTTTTTTTTAGTTAGGGTTTTATTTGGGGGGTTTGTTGTGTGGGTGGTAGGTTTTACTGTTGGGCGGTTGTTTGTATTTTTTTTTACAGGTAAAAGAGCTGATTACTTTGGGGCAATGCCCAGCAAAAGGCCCTTTTAAGGGCCATTTGTAGTTTATTGTAGGCTAGGGTTTTTTTTTATTTTTTGGGGGGGGCTTTTTTTATTTTCATAGGGCCCTTAGATTAGGTGTAATTAGTTTAAAGCTTTAATAATGTTTTTTTTTTTTTTTTTGTAACTTATTGTTTATTTTTTTTGTGTAACTTAGTGTTTGTTTTTGTAACTTAGTTAGTTTTTGTAACTTTTTAGTGTAGATCTAAATTATTTGAGTAGGGTTAGGTGTTTAAATATATAATATAGTTAATTTAATTTGTAGTTTATTGTAATTTTAGTTTAAAAGTTAGGGCAGGTTAATTATTAATTCAATATAGTTTAATGTAATTTTATTATAATAGTTAGAATAGATTAATTATTAGTTTAATATAGTTTAATGTAATTTAATGTAATTTTATTATAATAGTTAGGGTAGATTAATTAATAGTTTAATATAGTTTAATTTAAATTTAAAGGTAAATTTGAATTTATTATAAGATAGGGATGAGTTAATATTTAATGTACAGTTAGTGGGTTGTTAGGTTTAGGGATTAATAGGTTAATTTAGTTTATGGCAATGTGGGCGGCTGGCGGTTTAGGGGTTAATACATTTATTTAGTTGTGGTGGGCTCCGGGAGCGGCAGAATAGGGGTTAATACTTTTATGTAGGTGGCGGCGGTGTCGGGGCGGCAGAATAGGGGTTAATAAGTATAATGTAGGTGGTGGCGATGTCGGGGGCAGCAGATTAGGGGTGTTTAGACTCATGGCTTATGTTAGGGTGTTAGGTGTAAACATAGCTTTTATTCTTCCATAGGAATCAATGGGATATCTGGCAGCATCGAACATAAGCTTTTGAACCCTATGGCATCCGCCGCCTCCAGGGCTGCGGCTTGAAAACCAGGTACGCTGGGCCGGAATACTGGTGAGCATACCTGGTAGACATTTGTTAACTAGCAAAAGTAGTCAGATAGTGCAGAATTTGCATTCGGAACATCTGTAGTGACGTAATCTTCGATCTGTGTCGGACTGAGACCGGCGGATCATATGTTACGTCACAAATTTCTACTTTTGCCGGACTGTAGGGTTTGATAACTAAGGCGAATCAAGCTCGCCACAATTACGCTGCGGAATTCCAGTGTATTTGTGGTTGACGGCTTGATAAGTAGATGCCATGCTCTCAAATCAAGTATAGGTGGGGCGTGTGTGTTGACAATGTAGAATTCAAGCACAGTTTTAGTGTCTTTGTATTTACATTTTAACTGACAGGTCCCTTTAACATCAAGCGGCTCACCACCATAGCCTGTAAGACAGCGGGCTGTGGGCTTCAGTGCTACAGTACTGAAGAGATTTTTAAATCTGTTGGTAGGAATTATATTTACCTGAGCACCAGTATCTAATTTAAATTGACTTTATATGCTTGTGCGCCTAACTCAATTTATGCGAAAGCCTGTTCCCATTCTTTGTCTTTGTGCTCTTTGTTAACTGCATCAATAAACAGTTCATCCAGCTCTTCAATATTTGTATTTTGAACTGTATGTACAGTTTTATGTGTATCTGGCGGCCTTGACTTACATGCAATATTGCATATTTTTCACTGACGTCCTTTTTCAGGGCACGTGTCTTTCTGGCTATGTTGAAGAGCACAACAACTGCATAGCCTGTCTTTAGTGATGCTCCTGTCACTTCCTTTCACAGTTGTCCAATGCTTTAGCTGGGCTGATGTTGTTTTTTTACTAAACACTGCATGAGCTGACTGGCTCTGGGTTGCCATTGCACGTGAGTTTATTGTCTTAAAGGGACACTGAACCCAAATGTTTTCTTTCGTGATTCAGATAGAGCATGACATTTTAATAATTTTCTAATTTACTCCTATTATCACATTTTCTTCATTCTCTTGTTATCTTTATTTGAAATGCAAGAATGTAAGTTTAGATTTTTGGTGAACAACCTGGGTTGTCCTTGCTGATTGGTGGATAAATTCATCCACCAATAAAAAAGTGCTGTCCAGAGGTTTGAAACAAACAAAAAAAAAAAGCTTAGATGCCTTCTTTTTCAAATTAATATAACAAGAGAATGAAGAAAAAATAATAATAGGAGTAAATTAGAAAGTTGCTTAAAAATGCATGCTCTAGGAGGTTCCGGTGGAAGAGGAGGAGCAAGCACGTGCTGCTGAGCTACCTGCTGAGCTACCTGCTGAGCTACCTGTTTCAGCCCTACAGCTGCTGGCGGTTGTTTTCGCGCCATACCCCAGTTTAGGGGATAGCTAACGGGTTAGCCAAGACAACGCACCTGAACCTGAACAGCGATAAACTCCATCCCGCTGTTATTGCAAGAAGGGAGGTGATATCCCCCCAAACAGACGAATCGAGGCCAACTGGCTTACCCGGCACTCTTAACCAACTGCTCTGAATCATAGTCATAATTTGCCGGGTAAACTTAAACCCCCACTACCTCTTCAAAAGGCATAGATAATAACCCAGGAGAAACCCCTTTTACCTTGGAAGATCCCTTTGCTCCTCTGCTCAGCTAAGGACAGAAATAAAGGAAAGTTCAACATTAGACGGCAACAACTGAAGCCGCATCTGTTGCAGCACGTACCTCATCTCCTGTTGCCGGGGTCTGCTTGCAGCGGGCTCTCCGGACTGCGTCTGCCCGGCGCACACTGCTCTCCCCCTTTCCCCCACGAACTGAGCAGAGGCGAGGCTGGGTCCTAATCCAACAGAGGACCAACTGCATCAAAGTCAGTACAGACGGGCCCACCCACCGCTGTGGTTGAATCCTTTCTCACCCCTCCCGCCAGCGTGCCCGGCATCACGGAACTCACACTGCGGAGTGATACTGAATCCTACATGTCTCCCTGAGGTGGCCCTCCCCTTGAGACTCCTCGCTGGATCTTTGGCTGTAGCGCAGATCACCCCATCCCTCTCCCACCGGTGCTGCGTGAGAGGGACTGGAGTAAGCGCTATCTGGAGGGCTAGGAACGAAGGAAAAAGCCCCTGCACGTAGGAAGCCTGCCTCTTGTTTCTCTTCCCTCTCTCCCACCGCTGCTGCGTGAGGGAGGGAGAGATAAATAGCTGCCTGAGGTCAAGACAAGGCAGAGGCACCTAAAGCTGCGGGAGCTGCATCTGCAGGTCTCAGGTAGGAGAGACACTCACCGTATATTCAAGAACCCCATCTTCCAGGGCAAGATAGAACACGGGGTACAGCTGGCGAGGAGAGGTGAGTTAACTATGCATCTTTAAGGACTTATCATTGTGCACCTTAAACTGAATGGGCTGCCTGGGTGAAGTTGGGGGAGCAGACAGGGATATCATATTCTTCTCCCAATATTAATATCAAGAATCTCCTTACCAAAGTCATAAAAGGGGGAAGGTAAAAGGGGAAAGAAGAAGAAGGGAAAGGAAAGGAGGGGAAGGGCTGAGTAGCCCTATATTACTCATACTGCACTGAACTGGACGGACCACAGTGGACCGCGGTCCACTTAAATAAGAGCTTTATCTCTCAGACTATCTGTAAACTTTACTAACACCGGCTTGAACTCTGGTAAAGGCTAAAAGAATAGGGGGAGAGGAGGAGAAAAAGAGAAGGGAAGAGGAAAGAGCTAGTTGCTTTACATCTAATGAACATATTACTAACGTTGATTGTTTATTTTCTGGCTGACAGATTAACAGCTGCTTTCACCACGAAAAATCTGCTATTAAACTAATATGGACATTCATGTTTATCTTGCTTGCAGAATAACAACCTAACTGCTGGACATTTCATCTCCTAACATATTGATTAAATGCATACCTAAAATTTATAAGCTTTAAGGAAAATCTAATACACTGCATATTCTGTTCTAAATGTTTAGGATCTAAGTTACTCTTTTATCCTTCTTTTTTTTCTTCTTTTCTGTAACTAACAATTTCTTCTAACTGTGTTTTTCTTGTGGCACAAGAGCAATTTGATTTTGTTGTCTAGGCAGATACGCTGTCCCAAGATTAATTGGTCTAATTTCACACTTAGAGATTCGAAAAACCAGGACACAGGTTTCCCTTCACTTAAAATATATCTAAAAGCCTGGAAATATTAGATTTTAGTTATAAAGGTAAGAAAGGCCTAATATAACAAAAATAATAAGAGAACTAAAATCTATACCTACTTACTTTGATTAGGGGAACCTAATGATATTAAAGTAAACCTGAGTTCCTTTTTTTTAGAGAAGGATTTGGTTCTCTTGTCTCTAAGCTACACGTCATAGGCTCTCTGACTGGTATGGGGACTCTCAATTATAGGAAGCCACACACATCACTTCACTAAAACCAAGGGTGCCAACATATAAATCCCCCCTTTTTTTTTTTTTTTTTTTTTTTTTTTTTTCTTTTCTTCTCCCCCGTCCCTCACTCTCCTCACTCCCTCCCCTAAACCTCCTCACTCACTTGTCACTCACATCCCTATCCCTTCCAATAAAATCACGAATGTTTTGCAGCACAGCACAAGTTAATAATTGATCATCACTCACACCATTATCACGTCTTATGGACAAATTCCTCCACAGCCACTCTCGGACTCCCCCACCAGCCATGACAGCTAAAGTAAGAGATAGAAAAAATAAAAATAGCATAGAGCTACCCACAGAGGAACAATCAACCCCAACCAATCCCTTACACTTAAGTGAAACATTTAACATGCAGGCTCTGGTGACAAACATTGCAGAAGCTTTAAATCCTAAGTTTGATGCCCTTAGGGCAGAGATCAAACAAGAAATTGTATCACTATCGCAAGAACTGAGACACTTCACTAACAGGATTAGTGAAGTGGAACAAAGGGTCTCTGATCTTGAGGATGTCACACTTACTCATAGTGCAAGCATAGATGCCACCGCAACTAGTCTGTCCAAAATGCAAATCAAAATTGAAGATTTGGAAAATAGGGCCAGAAGGAACAACATCCGCATTATTGGCATACCTGAGGGGAAACAGCCTGAGAATCTAAATTTATTTATCACAGACACTTTAGTACAGTTACTTAAAATCCCTCCTAGCAATGCTCAAATAGTGGTAGAAAGGGCCCATAGAATAGGGAGGATGCAGGCTGATAATAGGGGCAATAATAGACCTAGGCCAGTAATAGCCAAATTGCTCAATTTCACTGATAAGGTAACCCTTCTACAACATTTTCGTAAAAATCAGCCCATCATGTTTAAAGAGAACAAGATTCTCCTATTTCAAGACTATTCAGCAGAGACGTCAGCGAGGAGAAGAAATATTGCTCCAATCTGCTCTAAATTTATTCAGCAGGGCTATCAGGCCTTAATTATGTACCCATCTAAACTTAAAGTTTTTGCCAGAGGAGGAACTCACCTTTTTGAAGGTGCACAAGAGGCAGAAAAATTCTTAAATCAATTAAGCTCTAGTGAGTAAACCGAACAGATATCAAGGACTCACTGTCATTGTTTTTTATCTTTCTTTTAAGGTAATGCTGACAGCGAAACTAGCCCAAAATAGCGTAGGTGTCTTGCGGGGGGTTTCCCCTTTTTTTTTTTTTTTTTTTTTTTATTTTTTTTTTTTTTTTTTTTTTCTCTCTCCAATTTCATATATCTATCTACTAAATTAAATGCTTAATTTTAAAATAGTATCTTGGAACGTAGGAGGTATCACCACTCCTATAAAGAGGAAGTCAATCATTTCTCAATTAAGGAAAATGAATACAGAAATAGCTTTCCTCCAGGAAACGCATCTTACCCTAGAAGAAGTTTTGAAGTTAAAAACATCATGGGTTAAGAAAGTGTTCGCCACTTCAGGACAGGGGAGAAAGAGAGGGGTAGCTATTTTGGTGGGGAAAAAGATCAATTCAGAAATTCTGCATGTTGGGACAGACCCAGAGGGGAGATCAGTGATCTTAAAAATAAAAATTGATAATCGTGTGTTCACAATGTGTAATGTTTATGCACCTAACACTCTTGATCCAGAGTTCTGGAATCAATTACAGACAGAGATACTCTCTGTACTGGAGGGTAACCTTATTCTCGCAGGAGATTTCAACATGGCTCCACAGTGTCCACTTGACAGGCTGAGACAAAACACAAAACAGAAAAAACATAAAAAAGACAACTTGGAATCTAAAATTTTCACTAGGCTTATGCAAAACTTAGGTGTTAGGGACATATGGAGGATGCAAAATCCCGATGCTAGAGAATATTCTTGCCTATCTAAAGCCCATAAAACATTATCAAGGATTGATCTTTTTTTGATAGACGAAAGACTCTGCACATTCGAGGTTAAGGCAAAAATCTTTCCTATATGTATATCTGACCATGGGCCAATATCTTTAGATCTCCAAGATAAACAGCCTAAGTTTAAGTTAAATCGCTTCTTTTTCCCCTCTCACTTAGCATCAGACATGAAATTCAAGAACTGGCTAAGAGTTAAATTTAATGACTACGACCTCTGCAACTCAGATTATAGAGATCGTCCTGCCATATTTTGGGAGGCAGCAAAGGCAGTAATAAGAGGGGAAATCATAGCTTATATGGCCATATTAAATAAAAAAAGGCAACAAAGAGATAAGGAATTAACACATGCAGTTATAAACGCATATAACAGATTCCTTCTTGACTCAACTCCTGCAAATTGGACCAAGTATATCAGAGCAAAAAGCAACAAAGATGATTTTTTGCTATACAGAGAAACCCAGAATGAACTAAAACTACAGTCCAAATTATATAAATATGGCAATAAATCTGGGAAACTCCTAGCTAGATTGGTCAAAAGCGAGAAAAAGTCTTCGCTAATCGAAAAACTGGTGCTAGAAGGGAAGGAAGTATCTAAGCATGAAGAAATAGCGCAAGAAATGGAAAAATATTATCAGGAACTCTATTCATCTAGATATTCAGATTCACTTCGAGCAGAGGACTTTTGGAGTAAAATATCAGTCCCCAAGCTACCTACTGACATAGCCGAAGCTATCAATATGCAAATCACAGAGGAAGAAATTAAAAAAACAATTTCTGACCTCGCTCTGAATAAAACTCCTGGGCCAGACGGGTTACCCAATGAGCTATACAAAATACTATCTCCCGAAATATCAACCCATCTTTGTAAATATTATAATTCTATCTATATAAAGGGAGAAGAGATGACAAAACTTTTTACATCCTCCTACACAACCCTAATACTTAAAAGTGGAAAGGATCCAACTTCAAGGGGGTCTTATAGACCAATTGCTCTATTAAATTCTGATTACAAGATCTTTACATCAATCATTGCTCAAAGGTTACAAAAAATACTAGGTGACATCATTCATAAAGACCAAGCTGGTTTCTTAAATGCTCGAAATTCTGCAGCTAAAATTAGAGAGATTTTGGTAACATCAGAATATCTTTTTAATAATGAGGAGGAGGGGAGAAGAGGGGGAAGGACCTCACCAGATCTAGCGGTCATCTCGGTTGATGCCGAGAAGGCCTTCGATTCCGTTCACTACGACCATCTTTTCACTTCATTAGTGAAGTTTGGCTTCACAGGTAATTTCCTTCACTTTATCAAAAATCTTTATAAACAGCCTTATACAAGGCTAATCGTAAATAACTTGTTGTCATCCCAGATAGTACTGGGCAGGGGGACCCGTCAGGGCTGCCCCCTCTCTCCTCTCCTCTTTAACATCTGCATTGAACCTTTGGCAACTGCGATCAGGCAACAACTAGAAGGTATTAAAATACAGGATTATGAAATAAAGTTAGCCCTATATGCAGATGACATTCTAATTTATCTATCAAACAGTAAAAAAAAATCTTCCTAAATTACTACAAATCATTGATCAATTTGGGTCCTTTTCTGGATATAAAGTAAATACTACAAAGTCAGAACTATGCTGGCTTAAAAAAAACAGTTCCTCTCCCAGTAATATTCCCTTCCGATTAGTAAAAGATTCATTTAAATATTTGGGTATCCACATCCCGAGTGATCCCAAAGATCTTTATAAGCTTAACATCCTACCAATCATATCAATATTCAGGGAAAAGCTCAGAAACTGGGAGAGTTTGCCACTCTCCATTTCTGGACGGATAGCACTTTTCAAGATGGTCCTCTTTCCAAAACTGTTATATGTTCTACAGAACACGGCGATAATGCTTTTGGACAGGGACATACGAGTAATTAATAGCTTACTTCGGAGGTTCATTTGGCAAAAAGCAGGACCCAGAATCTCCCTGACCAAATTGTCATCTTCTAAAGCTTGTGGAGGCTTTGCATTGCCGGACATAAAGTTTTATAATCTGGCATTCTTAGCGCGAATAACGGCGGATTGGATCTGTTCCAGAGACTATGTCCTGAACAACAAATTAGAAGAGAAAATTTGCTATCCATACACACCTATAGCTCTCCTACACTGTGAACTTAAAGAGTGGCCAGTTAATATTAGAGCACTTAAAATGTTCTCAAATCCCCTGAGGGCCTGGAAGAAAATAGGAAAGATCTTTGATTTTAACTGCCAGATATCTCAATATTTACCGTTAATAGGTAATCCTAAATTTCAGGCAGGCATAGACTCAGCGGTGTTTAAACATTGGCACGCATCAGGATTAAACAGACTTATACAATTCGTGGATCAAGAGAGAAAATGTATTATAGCATTTGATGAACTTAAAACTAACTTTAATCTTTCAAACAAGGATTTCTTTGCCTATCTACAGGTAAGGCACTACATCACAGATACTATGAGACCAATTAACTGGCGGTGTGACCTGGGTAGGCTGGAGCTCTGGCTGACGCTGGTAAGGAACGGGTTAATGTCAATTACCCCATGCTACCATCTACTGGGGGAAGGCAAAGGGGAACATCTCCTTGGAAAGTTAACCCAAGCTTGGAGCTTGGTCCTGCCACAAGAGCACATTGACAGCCAATTCATAAAAACCTCTATTTGTAGAGTATCTCAGGCCACAATCTCAGCCACCTGGAGAGAGGCTCATCTAAAACTTTTACATAAATATTATTATACCCCTGAGAAAGCATTTAAGTTCAAGAATCTAAATTTTGATAAATGCCCTAAGTGTTACATGGAGGCCGCAGACCTGAGACACATGATCTGGGATTGTCCATTGATTAGACAATGCTGGTATAAAGTTGAATTCTGGGCAAGAACGTCACTTAAAATCTCCCCTCTGGGTCTTTCACTGGTTCAGGTTATATTCTGTTTAAATAATCCAGAAGAACATAGCCCCAATGGAAAGTTAATTACCATAATTATTTTGGCAGTTAGGTATTTAATCTTCAAGAAGTGGAAGTCAAGAAACTTACCAACAGTACCAGAGATTAAACATTTTCTTAAAAAGCAATGCATTATAGAGCAGCGAGACACCAATATTGATAAGGAATCGGATATTCAGTCCTTCTTTAATAAGTGGGCACCATTTATTAAATCCCTTACACCGCCAGAAATTGATCAAGTAATATTTCCTTTTCAAAACTCAGAACTGGTACTTTTGGGATTATGGTAAAAGCAAGACACATTATCTTTTCTCTTTCTCCTGGTACGATACAGGAGAATCCTTTTGTTTTTTTTATTTTTATATATTTATAAATATATATATATATTTTTTTTTATTTTTTTTTTTTTTTTTTTATTTTTTTTTATTTTTTTTTTTTTCCCCTCGCAAGACTAACCTTGAACACGTTGATATTACTATCACCTGAGATAGCTTAGGATCTTATCTACAAGACATGACCTTCAATGTAAATCTCCAGGGATGACGATATATGCTCAGAGGAGGGGGGGGTGGGGGGAGAGGGAAAGATTGCTCCTGGCTTTGTTCCTGGCCATAGTTGTGATATTGATATTGACGGTTCTGTTGGGGGGAGGGGAGGGAGGGGAAAAAAAAATGGGGA
Organism: Bombina bombina; assembly: GCF_027579735.1. Taxonomy (NCBI): domain Eukaryota; kingdom Metazoa; phylum Chordata; class Amphibia; order Anura; family Bombinatoridae; genus Bombina; species Bombina bombina. The sequence goes on along the minus strand of NC_069506.1, from coordinate 162,097,660 downwards.
TAAAATATACTCCAACAGAGAAATTATAAGCATTTAGGAATGACAGAATGGAATTTAATTCATAGTATTTTTATTTTATTTCTTTTTTTTATTTTTTCTTTATTTCTTTTGCTTGCTGATGTATCTTTGACTGTTTATTCTTTGTTTTGGAAATTATCGAAAAGGTATAAATCTGTTGGAGTTTAATAAAGATGATTTAAAAAAAAAAAAATGCATGCTCTATCTGAATCACAAAAGAAACCATTTGGGTTTAGTGTCCCTTTAAAGGGACAGTCTACATTAGAATTTTTATTGTTTGAAAAGATAGATAATCCCTTTATTACCCATTTCCTAGTTTTGCATTACCAACACAGTTAAATAAATACACTTTTTACCTCTGTGATTACCTTGTATCTTAGCCTCTGCAAACTTCCCCCTTATTTCAGTTCTTTTGACAGACAACATTTCAGCCAATCAGAGCTTGCTCACTGGAACTCCACTAGCGTGAGCACAGTGTTATATATATGATAAACGTGAACTAACACCCTCTAGTGGTGAAAAACTGTCAAAATGCCCGCCCTGAGAGAAGAGGCGGCCTTCAAGGACTTAGAAATTAGCATATGAACCTCTTAGGTTTAGCTTTCAACTAAGAATACCAAGAGAACAAAGCAAAATTAGTGATAAAAGTCAACTGAAAAATTGTTTAAAATTACATTTTCTATCTGAATCATGAAAGTTTATTTTGGACTAGACTGTCCCTTTAAGCTGCTCTTGTGCAATTTTGTGCGACTGCGTTATGTCAATGGCTTTTTCAAGTGTCAGATCAGTACCCTGATTAAGTAATTTCTCTCTGACTTTTGGAGAATAAGTGGCAAAAACAATGTGGTCTCGTACCATCTCATCACTGTTAACATATCCACAGTCTTTTACAAGCAATTTAAGCTCTGTTACAAAATGTTCAAATGTCTCATGATCCCCCTGCAGTTTTTCATGAAACTTGTATCTTGCAAAGATTGGATTAGCGTTGGGCATAACATATTCCTCAAATTTGTCATAATAAGACTTCATTTTTTTAGACTCCTCAAATGTTAATGTCCAAGGAGCCTATTTAACAAATGTCTGTCCGACATGATCCGATCAGCGGATCATGTCTGACAGACATCACTGAATTCGGAGAGCAATACACTCTATGCATTCAACATTGCACCAGCAGCTATTGTGAACTGCTGGTGCAGCGCTGCCCCCTGCAGATTCGCGGACAATTGGCCGCTAGCAGGGGGTGTCAATCAACCCGATTGTATTCAATCTGGTTGATTTCCCGCGATGTCTGTCCGCCTCCTCAGAGCAGGCAGACAGACATCTCTTTAGACCGCTGCTTCATAACTGGTGTTTCTGGCGAGCCTTAAAGCTCCATACGGAGCGTGATAGATAGGCCCACAAGTATTATAAACATCTCTTTTTCACCTACCCAGAGATGCAAGTAGCTGTACAAGGTTTCCTCAGGCTTGTCACAGAGAGGGCCAGAGAATATGAGCTGTACATATTGGCGAAATCTCCTCCATGCATCTGGCAAATATTTTGAGTCCCAATCCATATGTGGCATAGGCACACCTGATAAATCCATTTTGCAGAAAGAAACCAGCTTCTGGCACCATGTATTGTTCTTGTGTAGTCACTCAAATTAGTGTCTTACCAAAGAATAACTCAGAGAACACAGAGCTGCATCTAGTCGCTAACTGTTTATTATCCTAACTGAACTTGTTACCATATATGGTAGAATCAACATTCTGTATGCAAATTGACAAGCACATCACATGACATGTTAATAACCTTACATTTTTTTAAAATGTACAGTGCTCGGATTTTCAGACTCCTAACCAAGCCCCAAAGTTTTAGGAGAATACAGAGTTATACCTATACCAGCTTGCTCCTGTTTGTGTAAAGAGTCTTTTTATATGCAGAGGGGGCAGTTATTTCCCACTTAAAGTGGATGTTCTTGCTACCTTTTTAACATAGCTAAACTGGGAGCTTCTAAGTAAGTTTTTAAATGGTTTTATACTGGATTTTTATATCAGTATCTGTGCATATTATTCTTTATAGTAGTGTCTATTACATGCAGTTATATGAAAATGAGTGTATACTGTCCCTTTAATAAGTCATCATCAAATCATAACGATGGTATAGCTCAAGTTGTAGGACACTACCTCAGGTGTAATTTGCAAAACAACTTTTTTATTATTATTATTTTAATGAAAGGACTGTTTCATGAACTTATCCAGCAGGACATTAATTAAACATATAATGATAAACACGTTTTAAATATATTGCATATTCATGCCTTTGAACACTCATGGCTAGGAGCCATCACAGTTTTGTGGGAAGGGGTAGATAGTGCGTGGGAATCAAGGGCATATCTGACTATTCAGTGGGTGGGTCTAGGCAGTTTGTGAGTGTGTCTGGGGGGGCTTTTGCCAATTAGGACATGTGACTGTATCAGAGGGACTGCTCTTCTCAAATAGAGACAGTTGGAAGGTCTGCATATCAAACAGAGATGACCATTAAAAAATTTGACTGTCGCCCGGCTAACAATGGCCTCTATGCTTTCAAAACTTTCAGTGGTTAGAAAATAGATGTCACTGAGAATATTTACTTTACAAGGTAAATTACCTAGACTCCAAATTGTCCCTTACTATCTCACATAGATAAATACCTGTTAAAAAAAAAAAAAAAAAGACCAATCTCTTCTCCATGCAAAGGACTCTAGGTTAAATCATTCCCGATAAATTCATGTACCTACTTTAGATGTCTGTTAAGTTTAGTCTTAGTGTAGTTTTTTCTGCAATTCACCCAGAAGCCTGTACTGCAGTAGGTATCTGAAATGGATGTTTATAGTTTCTCTACAATGGGATGTAGCTACTGATGGTATTTTGAGGTAAACTATTTGTTATTACATAGAGAAATTCATGTGATATGTTCTAGACAGCTTTTCACGGATATCCTGCATTGCCTTCCTAGCAATTTAATTAACAGCACATGCATGTATGTGCACATGTAGGGAGACTATACCATTCCCATACTTTTAACCAGTTATAGAATGTGTGTTTGTTTTTTTATTTGTAACCCTTTGGGTGCAAATATTTCACCTTAATGGGACATGAAACTCAATTGTTTTCTTCCATGATTCAGACAGAGCATGCAATTTTATACACCTTTCTAATTTGCTTCTAGTATTAAATGTTAATCATTCTCTTGGTATCTTTTGTTGAAAAGCAAGGATGTAAGTTTAGGAATGTGCACATGTCCAAAGAACTATATGGTAGCAATTCTCCAAGAATGTTATCCATTTGCAAGAGCACTAAATGGCAGCAATTTTTCCTGCCATGTAGTGCTCCAAACACCTACCTAGGTATCTCTTTAACAAAGAATACCATGAAAACAAAGCAAATTTGATAACAGAAGTAAATCAGAAACTTTTTTTTAAAACTGTATGCTCTAAATGTAGCCACCAATCAGAAAGCACTATCCAGGGTGCTGAACAAAAAATGGGCCTGCTCCTAAGTTTACATTCTTGCTTTTTCAAATAAAGATACCAAGAGAATGAAGATAAATTGATAATAGGAGTAAATTAGAAAGTTGCTTACAATTGTACGCTCTATCTGAATCATGAAAGTTTAATTTTGACTAGACTATCCCTTTAAAGCTTGATTTTAAATCAAATTAAAGATGTGGAATCTGTCAGGTTTGCAGGGTGGCTTGTGGACATTATTGAAATAATGTCCTTGAAATAAGATGCATTTCTGGCAAACAATTAAAATGTATTTGGTACAAGATAATATTAAAAGACTGGAAATGATATTTTGTTTTAAACTAAATTTCTGTGTTATACTACTGTATAGAGATAATGATATACAAAAACTCCTGTGAATGAAAGTCACATTTTATTGAGAATTTTACAAATTTATATTACTTCAGTTTAAATTTGCATTTCTTTTCTATATGAAATAGATCTTGTAGTGTTGGCAAACAAGCTGAACACTGTGTTCTTTAGGTGTGAAGTTTCTCTCCGGTCTTAAACGAATAATTTAAAAAAAAAAAATAGATTTTGCTTAGCAGTATGAAAAAGTCTTATATTTCATACATAGAAAATACAGACTTTATTTTAGGAAGTGAAGGTGAATGTTCAGTATTATTTACTTTTTAAATCAGAGGCAACCACCACAGAGCTTATGACAGTTAGGCTGTACTTAAAGGGACATAAAACCCAAAATATTTATTTCATGATTAAGATATCACACTGGTTTTCAAACCTGTCCCCAGGCCTCCCTAACAGGTCACATTTTGTGGATATCTGAACTAGAGCGCAGGTGGAATAATCAGCTGATTAATAAATATGGTTATTTTACCTGCTCTCATCCTAGGTAATCCAGAAATTCTGGCCTGTTGGGGAGGCCTGTGGATAGGTTTGAAAACCAGTGAGATAGCACATGCAATTTTAAACAACTTTCTGTTTTACTTCTATTATCTATTTTGCTTTGTTATTTTGATATCCTTTGTTGAAAAGCATACATTGGTCGGCTTGGGCATAGCAAAGCTCTACTGGGAGCTAGCTGCTGATTGGTGGCTGCACATATCTACCTCTTGTGATTGGCTCACCTGATGTGTTTAGCTAGCTCCCAGTAGTGCATTTCTTCTCCTTCAACAAAGGACACTAAAAGATTGAGACAATTTGATAATAAACGTTAATTAGAAAGTTGTCTAAAATTGTATCCTCTATCTCAGGGGTGGGCAAGAGGTAGATCGCGGTCTACCAGTGGACCACAAGTGAATTTTGAGGTGACCGCCTGGAAGATTTCAAAAGTCTGCATAATAAGAGAAACATTTCTCACACATCTAGATTATAAGTGAAGAGCCTCACCACTGTAGATGTATGAGAAATGTTTCTCTTATGCAGACGTTTAAAATCGGCTATGAGTCTATGACGGCGGTTTGTGTACTTCAGCATGAGGGACATGGCTGTAGCTGAACTCGCTGCCCCAGCTTTGGTTACTGCCGGTCCCAAACTCTCCTACTTTTTGTCTCAAGAGCGATCAGTCCATAGTACCGACTCTTCATGCGCCAGGCTGAGATGCTGCTTGGTATCCCTGGGTTTGGCAGTTCCAGGTCCTGCTCTGACTGATATTCTGCTGCTAATTTCTAGTTCTGTCCTCCGTTACTTGTCACCAGGCTCTGCTCTGACTGATATTCTGCTGCTAATTTCTAGTTCTGTCCTCTGTTACTTGTCACCAGGCTCTGCTCTGTCTGATATTATGCTGCTAATTTCTAGTTCTGTCCTCTGTTACTTGGCACCAGGCTCTGCTCTGTCTGATATTCTGCTGCTAATTTCTAGTTCTGTCCTCTGTTACTTGGCACCAGGCTCTGCTCTGACTGATATTCTGCTGCTAATTTCTAGTTCTGTCCTCTGTTACTTGTCACCAGGCTCTGCTCTGTCTGATATTCTGCTGCTAATTTCTAGTTCTGTCCTCTGTTACTTGTCACCAGGCTCTGCTCTGTCTGATATTCTGCTGCTACTTTCTAGTTCTGTCCTCCGTTACTTGGCACCAGGCTCTGCTCTGTCTGATATTCTGCTGCTAATTTCTAGTTCTGTCCTCCGTTACTTGTCACCAGGCTCTGCTCTGTCTGATATTCTGCTGCTACTTTCTAGTTCTGTCCGTTACTTGTCACCAGGCTCTGCTGGGTGAATGGTCTGGTAGTGTTTTTTTCCCCAGGGTCTGTTACTCCCCCTCAGGTTCTTTTACTTACTCTGTACCAGGTGTTGATGCTGCTCTCTGATACTTTCTCTGACACACTAATATTAGCTATAACTGTGCTAGTTTCTGCAGCTGTCTGTCCCCAGAATTTGTTGTCACCAGATTGTGCAGGTCAGTGCTGTTGCTGCTATACCAGTCTCTGGTTGCTGTGTAAGGCGGTACAGAGCCTGCAGGTCCTGCCACTTTCACAACAACTTGCAGTAGTCTTCAGCTAGTAGCAGACAGATGGAGAGCAGCCAACAGAACCTGCCCCCTAATCAACCTGACATGGCGTCCAGCCAATAAAATTACTTTGTAGAATGAGTCTGTCTATGATTGGCTGAGAATAGTTCATTGTCATCTTTGTACCTGAGCTGTGGGTTTCCCATGTGTTCCAGGCTTGACTACTCTGCTAGCCCTAGACTTGAGTCGTCTTGATTGTGCGGTACACAGATAAGGTTGCTTGATAGTCCCGGCGTGACGCAAAGAGAGAGCTCTCGCAGTAATTAAAGAGCGCAACAGTATTTATTTTTAAAGAGTGCAGCTTATTTTTAAAGCTGTATTATTTGTGGCAAAAATAAAATTTTCAGCCAGCGACTGGTGTGTTTGTTTTTAGTTAGGTGACCACGTCACTTGCAATAAAATTACAGGTAGCCCTTGCCTTACAAAAGTCTGCCCACCCCTGCTCTATCTGAATCGTGAAAAAAAAATTGAGTTTCATGTCCCTTTAAAGATGAAGGATATGCTGCATATTAGTTTTCTAAAGGAGCAACCTTGTAAGCTAATCAAAACTATGATCATCTTTCTTGTTTGCCATGTAGAATATAGTTTATATAAAGCAAAGAATCCATCAAACCATGTAGACCAGGGGTGGGCTACCTCTAATTTTATTCCAAGTGACGTGGTCACCTAACTAAAGAAACAACAGTCTTGATTACAATAATGTATTTATTCAAAAAACACAAAGAATATTTTAACACAAAAAAATCTGTTAAGAGAAAGGTTCCTCACACATCTACGGTGGTGAGGCTCTTCACTCAGAATCTACATTCTATCTATAATTCTAGATTCTGAGTGAAGAATCTTGCGGCCGTAGATTAGTGAGAAATCTTTCTCTTATTATGCAGACTTTTAAAATCTTACAGGTGGTCACCTCAAAATTCACTCTCGGTCCACTGGTAGACTGTGATCTACGTCTTGCCCACCATTGATGTAGACAGTGGTCAAGTCCAGCCAGAACACTTGGAAACGGAGTTCCTGCCCTAGTTTTGCAGGTGAAACTAAGTTCCCCCTGGAAAGAGAACAGAAAAGCTTCAGTAAACACTGCTGGTGGGAGGAGTTTGAGCACTGTTTTGTTAGAGGGATAGTGAGATCATCTAGTAATGGGCAGTAACACTTCCTACAATACACTAATGCAAGGCTGGCAGTGGTCCTGCTGTGTGATCACCCAGCACTGTGTGGAACACATGGTGCTTACATTTCTGTGTGGCTTGCTCTGGGGATAAGTGGGTGAGACTCTGTGACAGAGAAGTAGGAGTCTCAGGCCCAAAGGCAACCAATCAGCCCTTTCATTAACCAAACATATATACATATAAATACAGTGTGTGCGTGTGTAAAACAATATTAATTGTGAGGGGGTGGAAGTCATGGTGAGTTTTTTTCAGTAGAACTTGACCCTTGCATGTAGATGATAAACATCACGTCTTTCATATTTGAAATATAAAAATAAACAGTGTTTGCTACAAAATACAGTTTTTAGTTTTACCAATTTGAACCAAAAGTTTTGTTTTTCTCTTGTTTCATTTCCATGAAAAGTTATTTTAATAGCCTTTTATTCTATTAATGGCATTGCAGTAATTACAAATGATTTGCAAAAGGAAGGAATTTCTGATACACTTTAACCCCTTAACGCCCGAGGACGTGCAGGGTACGTCCTCAAAAAAAAAGGCAGTTAACGCCTGAGGACGTACCCTGCACGTCCTCGGTGTGGAAAGAAGCTGGAAGCGATCCTGTGTGCTTCCAGCTGCTTTCCGGTTATTGCAGTGATGCCTCGATATCGAGGCATCCTGCAATAACCATTTTTAGCCATCCGGTGCAGAGAGAGCCACTCTGTGGCCCTCTCTGCACCGGACATTAACGGCTACGTTCGTTGGTGGGTGGGAGCCGGTGTGGGAGGCGGGTGGCGGCCATCGATGGCCTTTGTGATGCGGAGGGGGGCGGGATCGGGGGCGGGGACGACCGGGGGGGCACGCACGGACGCGCGCGCATGCACGGGGAGGCCGGGCGGGCGCGTGCACGGGGAGGGAGCGGGTGGGAACCACTACGCTACAGAAAATTTTTAGTTAGAAGTGGGGATCAAAGGGGTAGTTATATTTATTTAGTGATCGGTTTGGCTGGTGGGATATTGGACTGTGGGGGGGGAAGCTACACTACAGAAACAAATAACAAATAATAAAAAAAAAACATTTTTATTTGCAAACTGGGTACTGGCAGACAGCTGCCAGTACCCAAGATGGCCCCAATAAGGCAGAGGGGGAGGGTTAGGGAGCTATTTTGGGGGGATCAGGGAGGTTGGGGTCTAAGGGGGGACCCTACATAGCAGCATATGTAAATATGCTTAAAAAAATGTATTTTTTTTTAATACCTTTTATTTTAGTACTGGCAGACTTTCTGCCAGTACTTAAGATGGCGGGGACAATTGTGGGGTGGGGGAGGGAAGAGAGCTGTTTGGGAGGGATCAGGGGGTGGCATGTGTCAGGTGGGAGTCTGATCTCTACACTAAAGCTAAAATTAACCCTGCAAGCTCCCTACAAACTACCTAATTAACCCCTTCACTGCTGGCCATAATACACATGTGATGCGCAGCAGCATTTAGCGGCCTTCTAATTACCAAAAAGCAACGCCAAAGCCATATATGTCTGCTATTTCTGAACAAAGGGGATCCCAGAGAAGCATTTACAACCATTTGTGCTATAATTGCACAAGCTGTTTGTAAATAATATTAGTGAGAAACCTAAAGTTTGAAAAAGTGAACAATTTTCTTTTTTATTTGATTGCTTTTGGCGGTGAAATGGTGGCATGAAATATACTAAAATGGGCCTAGATCAATACTTGGGGTTGTCTACTACACTACACTAGAGCTAAAATTAACCCTAGAAGCTCCCTACATGCTCCCTAATTAACCCATTCACTGCTGGGCATAATACACGTGTGGTGCGCAGTGGCATTTAGCAGCCTTCTAATTACCAAAGAGCAAAGCCAAAGCCATATATGTCTGCTATTTATGAACAAAGGGGATCCCAGAGAAGCATTTACAACCATTTATGCCATAATTTCATGAGTTGTTTGTAAATAATTTCAGTGAAAAACCTAAAGTTTGTGAAAAAATTTGTGAAAAAGTGAAAAAAAATTTTTATTTGATCGGCGGTGAAATGGTGGCATGAAATATACCAAAATGGGCCTAGATCAATACTTTGGGATGTCTTCTAAAAAAAATATATACATGTCAATGGATATTTAGAGATTCCTGAAAGATATTAGTGTTCTAATGTAACTAGCGCTAATTTTGAAAAAAAGTGGTTTGGAAATGGCAAAGTGCTACTTGTATTTATTGCCCTATAACTTGCAAAAAAAGCAAAGAAAATGTAAACATTGGGTATTTCTAAACTCAGGACAAAATTTAGAAACTATTTAGCATGGGTGTTTTTTGGTGGTTGTAGATGTGTAACAGATTTTGGGGGTCAAAGTTAGAAAAAGTGTGTTTTTTTCCATTTTTTCCTCATATTTTATAATTTTTTTTATAGTAAATTATAAGATATGATGAAAATAATGGTATATTTTGAAAGTTCATTTAATGGCGAGAAAAACGGTATATGTGTGGGTACAGTAAATGAGTAAGAGGAAAATTTCAGCTAAACACAAACACCGCAAAAGTGTAAAAATAGCCTTGGTCCCAAACGGACAGAAAATGGAAAAGTACTGTGGTCATTAAAGGGTTAATAAAAGGATTAATCAGGCATTCTAAGTGAATAATACACAAGGTATGCACAGAAATATTACTCACCTTTTATTCGGCTTTGTAGATATTTTTAGTTGAGCTGAGTTTGCAAAGCCACAACAATATTTTCCTAAATGTTTGAGCTATTGAAATGGCTTTTGAGTTCATGGATTTATAATGGGAATTTAAACTCAAATTGTTTGTTTCTTAATTCAGACAGATTATATAATTTAAAACAACTTTTCAATCTACTTCTATTATCAAATGTGTTTTATTATCTTGCACATACATCACATGTATGTGCCACCCCACTACAAATCAACAGCAGCTCCCAGTAATGCATAGCTGCTCCCGAGCCTACCTATGTATACTCTTCAACCAATCATAGCATGAGAACCAAACAATTTAGATACCTATGTATACTCTTCAACCAATCATAGCATGAGAACCAAACAATTTAGATACCTATGTATACTTTTCAACCAATCATAGCATGAGAACCAAACAATTTAGATACCTATGTATACTCTTCAACCAATCATAGCATGAGAACCAAACAATTTAGATACCTATGTATACTCTTCAACCTATCATAGCATGAGAACCAAACAATTTAGATACCTATGTATACTCTTCAACCAATCATAGCATGAGAACCAAACAATTTAGATACCTATGTATACTCTTCAACCTATCATAGCATGAGAACCAAACAATTTAGATACCTATGTATACTCTTCAACCAATCATAGCATGAGAACCAAAAAATTTAGATACCTATGTATACTCTTCAACCAATCATAGCATGAGAACCAAACAATTTAGATACCTATGTATACTCTTCAACCAATCATAGCATGAGAACCAAACAATTTAGATACCTATGTATACTCTTCAACCAATCATAGCATGAGAACCAAACAATTTAGATACCTATGTATACTCTTCAACCAATGTCAAAAGATATATGGATTTTGCGCTAGTGGGTAAAGGCTAATTTCACTATTAGAAGCTTCATCTATGCTTCTCAGGAGAAATCGTAAGAAGAGTGGTTTATAGGAAAGGGCGCTCTAAATAGAGCTAATACCTTATGGAGATTTTTTAAAATATGAAAAATATGTAAATATAAAAAATATATATAAAAATGTAAATAGAAATCTATTCTATGACACCAGATAAGATTTTGAATAGAATTAAAATGTATTTTATTTTATTAAAAATGAAAAAGTTTTTTTGAAACATGTGAGTTTAAGATTCTTATGTACAAATGAATCTTATAGGTTGGCCAACCTTGTAATCTAAATAATCTTAAATTGATCTAATATTGATTTATTGCATATCAGTATCAATAGTATCAATATTTGACAAATTTCAACAAAACAATTTTCGAAAAAGCAATTTTAAAACCCACAGTTGCTTTTTCGAAAATTGCTTTGTTGAAATTTGTCATTAGATCAACAGCCTATCATATAACTGTGAGTTTTACAATTGCTTTTTTTCAAAAATTGCTTTGTTGAAATTTGTCAAATATTGATACTATTGATACTGATACGCAATAAATCAATTTTAGATAAATTTAAGATTATTTAGATTACAAGGTTGGCCAACCAATCAGATTCATATAGCGCTGCGGAATCTGTTGGCGCTCTACAAATAACCAATAATAATAATAATAATTTGTACATAAGAATCTTAAACTCACATGTTTCAAAAAACCTTTTTTGTTTTTACTAAAATAAAATACATTTTTATTCTGTACAAAATCTTATCTGGTGTCATAGAATAGATTTCTATTTACATTTTTTATATATATTTTTTATATTTACATATTTTTCATATTTAAAAAAATCTCCATAAGGTATTAGCTCTATTTAGAGCACCCTTTCCTATAAACTACTCTTCATACTCTTCAACCAATCATAGCATGAGAACCAAGAAATTTAGATACCTATGTATACTTTTCAACCAATCATAGCATGAGAACCAAGAAATTTAGATACCTATGTATACTCTTCAACCAATCATAGCATGAGAACCAAGAAATTTAGATACCTATGCATACTTTTCAACCAATCATAGCATGAGAACCAAGAAATGTGAATACCTATGTATACTCTTCAACCAATCATAACATGAGTACCAAGAAATGTAGATAGAAGTACAAATGACATGCCCTATCAGAATCTATTTGAATTATGAAAGAAAACTGTGGAGATTCATGTCCCTTTAAAGGGACAGTCAACACCAGAATTTTTGTTGTTCAAAAAGAAAGATAATTCCTTTATTACCCATTCCCCAGTTTTGCATAACCAACACTGTTATAGAAATACACTTTTCACCTCTGTGATTATCTTGTATCTAAGCCTCTGCAAACTGCCCCCTTATTTCAGTTCTTTTGACAGACTTGCCTTTTAGCCAATCAGAGCTCGCTCCAGGGTAACTTCACGTGCATGAGCTCAATGTTATCTATATTAAAAACACATGAACTAATGCCCTCTAGTGGTCAAAATGCATTCAGATTAGAGGCCATCTTCAAGGTCTAAGATATTAGCATATGAGCTTACCTAGGTTTAGCTTTCAACAAAGAATACCAAGAGAACAAAGCACAATTGGTGATAAAAGTAAATTGGAAAGTTGTTTAAAATTGCATGCCCTATTTAAATCATGAAAGTTTTTTTTTGGACTTGACTGTCCCTTTAAGCTGCTGTGCACACATTTCCTTCTTTCTTATAAAGGCCTCATTGTTTATAGATATACAAAAAAAGGATGCATAATTATAATGCTCTGATATAATGGGGGCATTTAAGATACATTGATCTGTCAAATCTGCAATGATTAAATAAATTTTATTATTATTGCGGGGGGGGCGGAGCCAACAGCTGAAGCAGCAAGACCTGCCATCTCAGAGCTCCAGGCGTTTGATCACTAAAATATCAATCTATGGCACATTAAGCATTTGTATATTCCTATATCTGGCTCCTAACATGTACTAGAACATAGGTTACATGACCTGGGACAAAGGTACACAACAATCAATACAATAACTTTACATAGGCCTCTGGCTTGCTGAGACCACGGCATGGAGTAGACCACCATTCTTGAGGATACCTACACGCCATCTCAGTCGACAGAGATACGGCTTCTGCACTATCACTATCCCTTCAGTTTTCCAATGGAGAAACAAATCCTTTCTGCGCTGCAAGAATTAATGCGCTCTCTGGATTCCAATCAGCAAGCTCTTGTCGTAGAATTGAGAGCTGCTATGAACCCACTCCAGTCTACAACACTGACAAGGGAGGTTGTGCAGAAGGCTGGTCGGGGGGGAACCCGACCCGACACAACGGAAAGAAGACCCACCCCGAGATCCAGAGGAGGTGTACCTGACAGACTCAGGAGGCCCCAGTTTCGAGATGGTAGCGCAGATAGGTGTAGGTAAGCGGAACAGTACCCCATAGCCCTTCTCCATTTGCACAGGACCGGGGCAGCATACCGCAGTACACCTAGAGATGTCGCAGATACAGCTATACAGATCAATGCGAGTATGCAATCTACAACCGACAGCTGACACTCCCTTCAACACTGTAGCTACTGAGGCTCTGTCAAACGAGACATCAGAACCTGGGGTTGAGTGGAAAGCAATGTGCCTAGGATATATCGCACTGCGGAAGACTACGAACAGCAAGTTCACCAACAAAGGCACTACAGTATGAATCGCTGCTTACTATATCAAGAGTTGGTGCGACATACACCAGAAGCCGCCAAAGCTGCCACCTGGTACAGGGGACTCCATCAGACACACAGTTTCTGTTCCCAAACCCTACCTGCAAACAATCCCATAAAGATGGCTAAGTCGATTTTTTCTTACCTGCTTGTACCAAGGAGGTTGTCATGGGACCCAGGGAGATTTCTCTCTTACTATTGCTTGATCCACAGTCCACCCTAGATTAACTAAATAGGAGGCTCACTGCTGACCGAATCTTCTGGGCTTCTACTAAACGCCTAGTATAACTCATGTACTAACTGTTTGTTGCTTGAACCCTTAGTTTTATCTTTATTTTTCCTATATACTCTCAATCTGAGGTTGGCACCTCATATTTTCATGATATTGAGAATTGGGTATGTGCTCCAATTATGAAGGACTTATTGTTGCTAGACAGACTGATTACTATTGATCAATCTTCTTTACCAAGTTATGGTTGTTAGGTCTGGGTCGCTAATGTGTTACTACTACTACCTATAAGTACTATTTATCTCTCTATTACCGCTGGGGAGTAGAAGGTTTATATCATATCTGTCTCATGTCCATCTACATATATTTGATCTCAAATGCCCATGTGCCCACCTGTCTATTATGTTATGCCTGGGTACAGGACATATGCTAAACTTCAGTCTTTCTTGCACTTCCCCTTTGAGCTTACGCTTCAACATTTTATAACTTTCTGTGCCAGTAGAGTTGTCCATAGTGGGGTTATCTACAGTAATACCACCTGGTAGCTCATGGGCCTCATGTCATGCATTACTAGTTTTGCTCCTACACTGTTCAAATATTGTGATCTAATATTGTTAGAGCTTCTCTGGGTGTGCTGCAAAGTGTACTGTACCGTAGTTCTATGTACCTACCCATACTCAGCTCTGTTTAATTTTACTCCCAATTTTCTAATGGTATGTGGGCGATTACCCTCCTAGCCCTAATTTATTTATGCCTATGGATTATGTGACAATGCTTCCCAGAGTTATTACTTTATACGCTTACATGCCCTGAACAACTTATCCTACATAGTGAGCATTAACATGCCACCATTACCTATATCTGCTTTGTCAGTGACTCAGACAGGGCAAATTATTCTACAGTATGTAAATATGCTTAAGGACCCGTTCTCCACATGTTACTACTTACTACACAACCCTAATTGGCGTTTAAACACCCCGGATCCATGGATGGCACCTACGCTACCAGGAGTTATGTTTGTCTAGACCGTCTAGCTCCATTATTCTCATTGTTGAACTTTACTAGTTATTTTCTTTGTAACTAAATGTCGGTTTAATATTTTGAGTATTTGTGAATAAGCCCTATTTCATGAACTTAACACACATGTTCATGTCATCCTTATTACACCTAGCATTGGTCTGATACTACTACCTATTTGGGCATATTCCCCTTCCTTTAGCAGACCCTTCTACTTGAACCTAAAGGCTTAGTTGCACTTATCCACCTCCCTCTTTGCACATAGACATTTTCGCCTAGCTTCCTTAGTTCCCTATTGACACATCAATGATTTACTACAATTAGTATGTCAGGGCTTAAAATATCACCTACCCCAGTCCCAAGTGAATATATCTTCTTTTATCCTACCACTGCCTTCTATAGCTGCCTGGGGACAAACATATTTTAAAATCACCCAAAACCCAAATATCCAAAAATGCAGCTCTTTTGCCCCTGTTAATGAGGATGAAGTTTCTGCCCTTATACTGTCCTCCCACCTCACTACCTGTCCCCTCAACCCCATCCCCTCACAGCTACTCCCCTCCCTCTCTTCTACCCTCACCCCCATACTCACACACATTTTCAACCTCTCCCTCAGCACTGGTATATTTCTCTCATCTCTAAAACATGCACTGGTCACACCTATCCTCAAAAAACCTTCCTGTGATAAGACCTCCCCTTCCAATTACCGCCCTATTTCCCTACTCCCTCTTGCCTCAAAGCTCCTCGAAAAGCTAGTTTACACACGCCAATCCCATTTCCTTACACTAAACTCTCTTCTTGACCCACTGCAATCTGGATTTTGTTCCCATCACTCTACAGAGACAGCAATTATCAAGGTTACCAATGAACTACTTACAGCAAAATCCAAAGGCCACTTCTCTCTGCTTATCCTCCTTGACCTGTCTGCAGCCTTTGACACTGTTGACCACCCTCTTCTGCTCCAAACCCTCCAATCCTTCGGCATCTGTGACACAGCTCTCTCATGGTTCTCTTCCTATCTGACTAACCGTACATTTAGTGTAGCCTTCTCCGGAGCATCCTCTGCCCCGTTACCACTTTCTGTTGGGGTACCTCAAGGCTCTGTCCTTGGTGCCCTTCTCTTTTCAATCTACACATCGTCACTAGGTTCCTTAATAAAGTCCCATGGGTTTCAATACCATTTGTATGCCGATGACACCCAAATCTACCTCTATGCACCAGACCTACCTCCTTCCTTACTAACCCATGTCACTAACTGTCTTTCTCATATCTCATCTTGGATGTCCTCTCACTACCTTAAGCTAAATCTCTCAAAAACTGAACTCCTTATTTTCCCCCCTTCTTCCAATGTCTCCACCCCCAAAATTTCTATAACTGTTGATAATTCCATCATTACCCTTACCCTGCACGCCCGATGTCTTGGGGTCACACTTGACTCAGATCTTTCCTTCACTCCTCACATTCAGTCCTTGGCTAAAGCCTGCCGCTTCCACCTTAAAAACATTGCTAAAATTAGACATTTCCTTACACAAGATACAACCAAGATTTTAATCCACTCTCTCATCCTTTCCCGCCTCGACTACTGCAATTCCGTCCTCTCTGGTCTACCTAGCTGCCGCATAGCTCCTTTACAATCCATTATGAATGCCTCTGCCAGGCTCATCTTCCTTACTTGTCGCTCTTCATCTGCTGCACCTCTCTGCCAATCCCTTCACTGGCTTCCTCTTGCCTCTAGGATTAAACATAAAATCCTCACCCTGACATATAAAGCTCTCAACTGCACTGCTCCCCCCTACATCTCAGAACTTGTCTCTAGATACTCTCCCTCCCGTCCCCTTCGATCAGCTCAGGATCTCCTCCTCTCCTCCTCTCTTGTTACTTCCTCACATTCACGTTTACAGGACTTCTCCAGACTGGCCCCCATCTTGTGGAATTCCCTGCCTCACTCCATAAGACTCTCCCCTAGTTTTAACAGCTTCAAGCACTCCCTAAAAACTCTACTATTCAGGGATGCATACAACCAACACTAACCTTTCCTAACGCCATTGCTTTCCCCTTGAACTCCTTAGATTGTAAGCCTATGGGCCCAACTGTTTACAGATCGCTTCTTAAGAGCCGACTACAACAGTGAAACTCTCGGCAGGGCCCTCTACCCACTTGACCCCTACAAAAGCTATCCTGTATACCGACTATGTTTACAGCACTGCGGAATCTGTTGGCGCTCTACAAATACCTGATAATAATAAATAATAATAATAAAATATAGGGTGCAACTACTCACACTACGATACCTAATTTTATATATCATTATCTGATGGTGTTGTGGGTAGTAACTCATGTATATCTTGGGGTCTCAAGGAGCCCTATTTACTTATAGCCATCCTACAGTGCAGATCCAGCCATGAGAAGCCCGAATCTATGCACACGGAAGAGTTGATGTTTATAATGTTTAGTCTACATACCTGATACTTATTTGGAGAGGCAGTCAAGGTTTCTTTCATCGCTTCAGTATCATTATTATAACTGTGTATCATGCTTAAGCATTTGTATTAAGTAATATATTTTCCACACTATTCTACATTTGTTATACCCTTGATTGAGTGTCTACACCAAGTAACATACAGTATATATTAGTTTTTCTCCCTTACACATAATTTCATCAGGAGTTACCTTTTTGCGTTCTATACCCAACATGCCTAGAGACCCAAAAGCTCTTCCAGACTGACACCCTAACTGACTCCACCCCCCCCCCTCCCTTTTTTCTCATCTAGAGCGGCTCTCACCCGCTGAATTTCCCTTCCCCCAAATAAAACCATGATACTAACCCCCCATTTTGCCCTAATTTGTTCCAAATAGATAAACTATTCTATGGTTTCCACAGCAATTGGGGGACCATTCTTATTCTAAGTCAAAGGTTATAAAACGAGGTTTCACTATTATATGTTCCAGTTACCCATATCTGCCACACACGTTTCTTTTACTCTTAACCCTATATATCATACATTTTATAATCCACATCTCAGTCATACTGTTATAACCCATGTCACAAAACTATTCTCTTACTATTGAACTTGCTATATTGTATAGTAAAAGCTCTCATTGGCATGTATTTAGCATCACAGTGGTTTAGACATGTTAATTATAACTGAAATACTGGTACTTTAATGTTTTAGAGCAAGTCTATTTTCCGTATGAGAATTGTATGGATGCTCTTATCAAGTCTGATCTGTATCTGGATTCTGGACATATTTTCTGTTTTGTTGTTGTCGTTAATTATCTCAATAAAAAAAAATATTTATAAAAAAATATATATATTATTGCAACATTCCAATTCAAGAATTCCTTTATCAGTTTGTTTTTGATAGCAGGAAAATCAAAACAAAGACACTAATGTGTCTATAACTTTGACATGTGCCTTTCATATAACCCCAAATCACTGTATAATTGTTTCCTTCCACTTTACTATTTATTATACTAAACTTAAAGCATCATTTTCTTAAAATTATATTCCCGTTTAAAGTAGCAGACCTATATAACTTTAATGACTGCATAATGGTAGAAGAGTGAAGCAGCTGCCGCTTTTGCTCTATTGCATAACAGACCTTGTAAACTTTTAGCCAGATTTCCACTAGGGAAGAAGCAGTAAAAGATTTATCAATGCAAAATTTCCATTACTTTTAAATGGGAATTTTCTTTGATAAATGACCCCTCTGGGAAGTAACAATGTCCTCGAGGGAAGCTGGCCATTGCCCAAGACATTCTGGGAGATTTTCCAACAACACGCTGCTCTATGAATACTTAACAACACATCGTTTGCATATATGGCAAGACATTTTCATTTTTGTTATTTGCACAGAAGCAGATCTTCCTAAGCATATAGTTTAGAGACTAATGAAGAGAGTGAGAGTGCTCAAAAATAGGACACATACTATTTTAATAGCCTTTTTAATATACGCTAAATTGCATATGAAATGGAAAACTCTACAGTGCGCAAAAAAATGTCATATATTAAAAAGGTGATGATGTTCTGTCAACTAAAAAAATATGGAAACCTAGTAACAAACATTAACCAATACTGAGAGAAAAAAGGAATGGCACTAGCACTACAATACTATTGTTACAGGGTTGCTCTATATATACATCTATATATATATATATATATATACACATACATACATCTAAACATGCATGTACGTATGTATACCAATCTGTGAATGTATCTTTTAATGAGCTGGGGTGCTTGTGCACAGAAACAACTTTTGGATTAATTCTGGAGCCCAAGAGAAGGGATCAAGACTGGAAAGAGTGCACTTGGGCAGCACATAGGAGCTGGATTGTAAATATTCCCCAATGGTCAGTTGGGTAACCTAATTGTACAAATGTTGAGGGCAATTTCCTATACAAGAGTGGGACCCTTTGGGGGTGCCCTCAACATTTGTACAATTAGGTTACCCAACTGACCATTGGGGAATATTTACAATCCAGCTCCTATGTGTTTTTAAAGTACACACACATACATATAGATTTTACAACTATTGTTGAATAAAAGTTATGTTTTAAGTGAATTTATTTGAATGGAAACTTTTTGGTTCTGAATGTGAGCCTATTATCATTTACTCTAATCAGGGACGGGAGTGCTGCCCAAGTGCACTCTTTCCAGTCTTGATCCCTTCTCTTGGGCTCCAGACTTAATCCAAAAACATTAACCAATATTTGAATACACAAGAGAAAATCTGAAAATACTAATTAAAAGGGAGAGGCAAATACTGCAATCTTGATATTCAAATTGAATTTTCCTGTTGATATTCAGTCTGCCACTCACCCATTCTGAATATTGAATGTTACATTGAATTACTGATTCTCATAGACTTTCAATAATGTCTATGAGAGAAAAAAAAACATACACAATTTGATATTTGAATATTTTATTGTTACATTGGATAATTAGATATAATATTTGATAAAGGAAATGTATTTTATGCAAAAAGGATCATTGAATCTTTTGTTTAAAGGAGCATTAAACTTGACTTCAACAACATATACAGGGAGTGCAGAATTTTTAGGCAAGTTGTATTTTTGAGGATTAATTTTATTATTGAACAACAACCATGTTCTCAATGAACCCAAAAAACTCATTAATATCAAAGCTGAATAGTTTTGGAAGTAGTTTTTAGTTTGTTTTTAGTTATAGCTATTTTAGGGGGATATCTGTGTGTGCAGGTGACTATTGCTGTGCATAATTATTAGGCAACTTAACAAAAAACAAATATATACCCATTTCAATTATTTATTTTTACCAGTGAAACCAATATAACATCTCAACATTCACAAATATACATTTCTGACATTCAAAAACAAAACAAAAACAAATCAGTGACCAATATAGCCACCTTTCTTTGCAAGGACACTCAAAAGCCTGCCATCCATGGATTCTGTCAGTGTTTTGATCTGTTCACCATCAACATTGCGTGCAGCAGCAACCACAGCCTCCCAGACACTGTTCAGAGAGGTGTACTGTTTTCCCTCCTTGTAAATCTCACATTTGATGATGGACCACAGGTTCTCAATGGGGTTCAGATCAGGTGAACAAGGAGGCCATGTCATTAGATTTTCTTCTTTTATACCCTTTCTTGCCAGCCACTCTGTGGAGTACTTGGACGCATGTGATGGAGCATTGTCCTGCATGAAAATCATGTTTTTCTTGAAGGATGCAGACTTCTTCCTGTACCACTGCTTGAAGAAGGTGTCTTCCAGAAACTGGCAGTAGGACTGGGAGTTGAGCTTGACTCCATCCTCAACCCGAAAAGGCCCCACAAGCTCATCTTTGATGATACCAGCCCAAACCAGTACTCCACCTCCACCTTGCTGGCGTCTGAGTTGGACTGGAGCTCTCTGCCCTTTACCAATCCAGCTACGGGCCCATCCATCTTGCCCATCAAGACTCACTCTCATTTCATCAGTCCATAAAACCTTAGAAAAATAAGTCTTGAGATATTTCTTGGCCCAGTCTTGACGTTTCAGCTTGTGTGTCTTGTTCAGTGGTGGTCGTCTTTCAGCCTTTCTTACCTTGGCCATGTCTCTGAGTATTGCACACCTTGTGCTTTTGGGCACTCCAGTGATGTTGCAGCTCTGAAATATGGCCAAACTGGTGGCAAGTGG
This sequence comes from Bombina bombina, assembly GCF_027579735.1. NCBI lineage: Eukaryota > Metazoa > Chordata > Amphibia > Anura > Bombinatoridae > Bombina > Bombina bombina. The sequence goes on along the minus strand of NC_069506.1, from coordinate 162,076,773 downwards.
CATCTTGGCAGCTGCACGCTTGACTTTTCTCAGTTCATGGGCAGTTATTTTGCGCCTTGGTTTTTCCACACGCTTCTTGCGACCCTGTTGACTATTTTGAATGAAACGTTTGATTGTTCGATGATCACGCTTCAGAAGCTTTGCAATTTTAAGAGTGCTGTATCCCTCTGCAAGATATCTCACTATTTTTGACTTTTCTGAGCCTGTCAAGTCCTTCTTTTGACCCATTTTGCCAAAGGAAAGGAAGTTACCTAATAATTATGCACACCTGATATAGGGTGTTGATGTCATTAGACCACACCCCTTCTCATTACAGAGATGCACATCACCTAATATGCTTAATTGGTAGTAGGCTTTCGAGCCTATACAGCTTGGAGTAAGACAACATGCATTAAGAGGATGATGTGGTCAAAATACTCATTTGCCTAATAATTCTGCACACAGTGTAAAATGTTTTATTATTGCAAGTGAAACGTTATTCCAATATACATTGCTTATTTATTTTGCTGCCTTTTGATGTAAAATACATCTAAAAATTGTGCTTGTTTCATTTTCTCCCAGAGATGTTTAGGTTAATACTTTATGCAATTTATGCAAGCTTTTGTTTACTTCACCCCCCCCCCCTAAGATTCTCAGGAGTCACATGTTTGTAAAAGGTGGATTATCAGTTTTGCATCAACAATCATTATAGGAGAATCATTCTTTGCAAAAATAACTAAGTTGAATCAGTGCTAACCCACTTTAAGGGAAGAGATCAGGGCAGGCTTTCCCAGTCTCTCTCAACTGTAGATGTGCAAACATAGTTCATGCTGTATCTGAATATTAGTTTGTTATTGGTTATCAAGAATTCTTTTGTTCTGGGTACAGGGAAATCAGTGAAATGAACAAACGTATAACAATATACTCATTTGACAAAATAAAGCTGCAGTTTTCATTGCAAAATTATTCTCAGATATGAAGGATCAAAATCATGTAGTTTACAATGTGTTTAGAGGTCCTTTAACCCTTTAAGGACGCAGCTTTCAGTTTACTCAATTGTTTTATGACGGAAAAATTCCGTCATATGTCCTTAAGAGGTTAAAACCAACGCTGCCAACATTCGTTATTGACCCATGGTACTTTATATTAAAATTGTGTTCATGATACAATTATTCTTATCTGTTTATTGTAATAGAAGCTTGGTCTGTTTAAACCTGTTCTATTTTTTTAATTTTGTACACAGGGAACATTATTTAACAGGCTATATACAACTTTTGTTTTGAGACATATGGACGTATATAGAGAAGAAAAGGCAACATTAACCAGGAAATAAACCCAGGGTTTGAAATGTTTGTTTATAGTAAATTTTAGTTTTAAATTGTGAATATTAAGAGCTAGATTAGGTGGAATGAAATCAACAGTGCAGGGTTCGTTATATTTCATGCAACCACAAGCAAAGAATAATGCATATTCTAGTATTAGAAGCGGATGGTTAACTATTTTAAGCAAACTCAGCAGAACTTTTGAAGATAAAAACGTTTATTACCAATACAACAGGGTCAAGTATAAGGCGACATTTAGGGCACCTAGCCCTTAATCATGCTTGTATCAGCGTGCACTACATAGGAGGTGCTGTGCTCATTGGTGTATGAACTATTTTAACCAAAGCATTTTCACGTTGCTGAAAAAGTTTAAGGGAGTCGTATAATTTTAATGGATAGTGCAGGTAGAGTTATCAGTGCACTCATTGGGCCTGATATTAAAAACCTCACCAGCATGGAGAGAAATTTAGACCTTGTATTGCATTGTAATGTAGGAGTCTCTTTTACACATAATGAACACTGCATATCAACACAAACATTTCACAAGATAAAATTTGTGTTTCTTAAATTTTGGCCTTTCCATACCAACAAGTCTTCTTAAAATAGCTTGCCTGAGCTGTGAGGCTTTGAACATTAGGCCTATTGTGTTCGTATTACAAATGGCGAGTTAAGTGTAAACCATTAGGGTTCGATTTATCAAGGTTGAACTGGGGCAGACAGGGGCAAATATGTCCGCCCCTGTCCGCCCCAGTTCGACTTTGGTGGGCAGCAATCCGCTGCCAGAATTTACCATTGCACGCAAGCACTATTTTGAGCTTGTTTGCAACATCGTCCCTGCCCGCGCACAGCCAGTCACGTGCAGGCAGGAGCTGTCAATTTCCATGGAGAGACGAGACCAAGGAGTTTGAATTCTCCACCTAAGAAGTGGAGAAGAGGGAAGGAAACAGCGGTCTGATGAAGGCTGCTTGATAAATACTGACTGCAGGTTTTCTTGTGAGAACCTGCAGTCGTAGGAGAGGAGAAGGCTTGATAAACCGAGCCCTATTGTTAACATTATAACATAGAACTACATGAAGAGTTCCACTACTTGTGTACCATTAGTTTAGCACATTCTTGGCTTAGCGCACCATCAGTTTAGCACTTGAAAAATATACAACATCAATTTTACTGCACACCCTACTATATAAGGGATCTAGGCCTGAATAATGTAGGTGGGGGTTTTGTTGATGTTGGAGTGAACAAAACAAGTTAGATAAACATATAAAAATAAAATAACTAATGAGATACCTAGAGGTGTCATTAGGGCTAAATAAGAATAAGCTTGTTTTTATTTAACAGATGTAAAGCAGACGCCAGAAAATTTTAAGTTATAAAGTATCAGCATATGATCCCACAAATATTTTTTTTGGTGCAAGGTACATCAACTGATTGCTAGTGGCCTTCAGACCACTGGTCACAGGCCTGTACTAGACATTTTAATTTAGGTGGACAGATTTCAGATCCATACATTTTGCGCTGCTTCTTTTACCCTGAGCAACATGCTTTAATAAACCCATCACTTGTATAATGGTTATAATCATGATTAGCAAACACTGCTAAAGAAATGAGGTCAAGGAAGAAAATGGGGATACTGAAATAAGAGACAAAACTTCTTTAAGACAGATTACATGTTTTCTATGCATCGAGATTGAATACCTCAAGTTATTATGCTATATTAAAAATCTCTCAGAGGTACAATTAACAAATACATTTTTAGAAAAAGTGGTTTTGAGCTGTCACCTTATCATTCAAAAGGCTGAAATAAAGTGTCATGTATTTGCATTGTAGAATACAAGGTGAGAAACCTATGAACTACAGACACTCAGACAGAGATGCTTGCAGTAGACATGGAGTAGTCGGTGGCACATTGAAATAATGAACATGGTGTTGGGAAAAAAAAAATCATATAATTATTCTAGTCCTTCATTAACTTTTTTCTCTGCAATTAATTTTCATTTCCCCTTAAATGTTTCTAATTAGGAGAAAAATGATGACCTGTGGTCCGCTGCAGAGCAAGACAGTTAAAAGGACTAAACTTCATTATTGATCTATATCACTCTGTAATTTTGGTAAATGTCATTAAAGTTAGCAATAAAATAATTTATTTCCATTTTACAGGCAAATATTTATGTAAATTATATATTATTCCTTAACATTTGACTGCTTTGTTGTAAGCTTAAAGGCATTAAAAAAACACATTTAATTCTTCAAATTAAAGGGACTGTAAAGTCAAAATTGAACATTCACTAGTGAGAAAAAGTACGAGATGTTAAACAACTTTCCAATTTACTTCTATTATCATATTTGCTTTATTCTCTTGGTATCCTTTGTTGAAGAGCAGGCTCAGGAAAGCAATGTACTACTAGGAGTGAGCTGATCATATCTGGCGAGCTAATGATATGAGGCATAAATGTGCAGCCAGCAATCACCAGCTAGCTCCCAACAGTGTACTAGTACTGTGCTCCTAAGCCTAACTAGGTATACTATTCAACAAAGGATACCAAGAGAACAGAGTAAAGCCTTGATCACATCTTTCAGGAGACAGGAGACAAGTTTTCAACCTGAATAAGCTACTTTTCAATTTGGCGTAATCACAATGGTGCGATTTTGTCTGATTCTTGTACTCACAAATAAATTACCTCTCTAGGTGCAGGCAGCTAAGAAGAAGGAGCTGTTTGGATGCTAAGTTCCTATTGGAGTCTACTGTTGTGGGGTTTTACCAGATAAGCTATTTTAACTTTTCTTTCTTGTAAGTGCATTTTATAGCAGATGTGTGTGGTGTTATAATAAACTGTACTGTGAATCATGGATGTGCTCTATTCTTTTTCTTTTGCATATTTTTCAAGCGGATCTAACACTGTGCATGTTTGGTCTACATTGGCTGCATCACTGAGAACACAGTACAGAGTTTCCATCTACACCAAGACCCTGAGAACCTGATATAAAAATACTTTTCACTAGCGCCCCAGACCAACAAGTACTTTTTAAACGGTTTTGCATGAACACATTTGTACAAACCTCAGACTGGGTCTGCTGGGTCTGTTATTCTGTGTATCACTTTTCCTCATAGCGCTCTGTTTTGTTTTTTACAATACAATATGAAATATCAAAACATGCCATTTGTAGATGTTGGTGTCCTGAAGTGACTATTTCCATCGTGCCAAGGTACATATATGCTGTTCATATGGTTACTGAGTGTTGACTCGAGGTGGTCTTGTGAAGACAATAGGTGAATGTTACACATGCAAATTATATTTTTCCTGGCCAAGTGAACAAATGGGTTACATGAATAGAGCTATCTTAAGAGGTGTGAATGGATATTGTATGTGTCAGTTTAAGGAGACCTCACAGTTTCTATTTTGAAAACAGACAATTAACACTCAAAAAGTTCTTTTGAGGAGCTTTGCAGTTGAAAATGCTTAACAAATGATACAATATATCATTGTGGTCCCTCGAGAAATTTGTCTCCAAATTAGGCTGATTTGTAACTCATAAGCAATCAATCCCTAAATTAAATAATAGAATTTGAAATTGTTTAAAATTGCACGCTCAGAATCATCAAAGTTTAATTTTTACTGTACTGTCCCTTTAAAATTTGCATAGTATTAAAAAAATAATGATTTTAAAATATTTATTTGATAAGCTAATCATATGTTACGCAGTACTTCATTGCTGACTTTATATACTTTGCATATATACAGAAATTAGTCTGATGTCCCTTTAATATCCTGTGGCTCTGAGAAGCATGTTTTGAAAGCACAATACATCCAGATGTTATTGTGATTTAGATTAAAGAATAAACAAAATTATCAGTAAATCACATGCATAAGTACATTATTTAAATCCATTCTCTGTGTTTGCAACACATTCAATATCCTCATTATTTTTTTTCTCATACATTAAAATGTAATTTCCCATGCATTAAAAATGCATCTACCATGAAAAGATGCGTGTGTGTTTTCTAAATCTTGTCATTCATTGTATTTGCTGTTTAAAGGACGCTACTAAAATGATACATCAGCCTATATATAAATGCATAATTTACAATCTATGAGTAGTTTTATTCCATATTGTTAAGCTTTTCTATCAGTTGTGCTAGCTTATAAAATATTCATAGTTTCATTTTACCCCAGGTATTCCAGTAGTATGACACACACCAGCAGAACAGTGCAGATATTACTTGTAATATGAAGTAGAAACAGCTTATAAACGAGTTTATCTATTATAGCAGCAGTTGGTAACAGAGCTACCCATAGGCCTCATAAGCTAGACAAATACGTCAATCTCCACTGCAATGTATACAAATAATTTACCACTAAACAATCTTAAACTCCTTTTCACCACAAAACTGCAGTGTTCAGGATGGTTTCCTTTATAATCTACTACAGGTATTACTGTTTTTAACCTCTTAACGACCAACATACCCAGTATATCACATTGTCGTTAAGGGGTTTCCTGGCGCAGCGTTGCCAGAAGCGGCGAAACTGTGCTAAAACTGCATGCCTAACTTCCGGAGGCATGCAGAAATAGCATGGCAGTCCGAAAAGAGGACTTATTTAACAACCCCCAACGTACAGGGTACGTAAGTGGTCGATAAGATGTTAAAATATACTTGGCTTGATTACAAGAGGCACACTATTTGTTTTCTCGCTAGTCAAACTTCGCTAGAAGTAAGATTGTAATGAGGGCGGGTTAGAAAGTTGAAAGTAAAAAGTTGGAGAGCGAGCAAAAAATGATGCACACTAACTTCAGAACTTTGGATATCTCAACCATCTTAACTTATTGCCAAAGACTTCCATGGAGCACACTGTTCAATTATTGATCCTGTATTAACACGAAATGCATTAGACTAACAGCAATAAACTCAAAGGTAGCTTTGAATATTTTACATTCCAATGTCCATCACATAGAAGAAAATGTTCTTTTTATTTTTCAATATTTATTTATATATCCATATAATGTTTATTTTTTTAAATATATGTCTCCAGTGAGTATTGAAAATAAATCACCCCCCTTGAAAATAATCACATTTTGTTGCTTTGCAGCCTGAAATAAAGACAGACACAGTTTTTGTTTATCCAGTTGTAATTACTCAGTGCAACTTATAACATCCAAGTGAAAGCTATAACACCAACATGTCAGACAAAAATAAAGACAATTCAAAAACAGAATCACTGAGTTGGAAAAAGGATCACCCCTTGTGTCAGTATTTTGTTGAACCACCTTTTGCTTTAATGACAGCCTTTAGTTTGTTGGGATATGTCTCTACTAACTTTGCACATCTAGACTGTGCAATATTTGCCCACTCTTCTTTGCAGAACAGCTCCAGTTCTGTTACATTTGATGGTGACCGTTTGTGCACTGCAGCCTTCAAGTCATGCCACATATATTCAATGGGGTTTAAGTCTGGGCTCTGACTAGGCCATGCAAGGACATTCATCTTTTTCTCCTTCATCCACTGTGTGGTCATTTTTGCTCTGTGTTTTGGGTCATTGTCATGTTTTAAGGTAAACCTTCTTCCCATTGACAACTTCCTGGCAGAGGGCAGCAGATTTTCCTCAAGAATTTGACAGTATTTTGCCCCACCCTTTATTCCTTCTATCCTGACAAGTACTCCAGTGCCTGCTACAGAGAAACGCCCCCATAACAGGATATTACCACCTCCATGCTTTACTGTAGGTATGGTGTTATTTGGATGGTGAGCTGCATTGGATTTCCTCCAGACATATCGTTTGGTGTTGAGGCCAAATAATTCAATTTTAGTCTCATCTGACATAACACCTTTTTCCATGTGGCCTCAGAATCTTCTAGGTGTGTAATGGCAAAGCTCAGTCATGACTGCATGTGGCCTTTCTTGAGGAGTGGCTTTTTTCTTGCAACGCTCCCATACTAAGCCACATTTGTGGAGAATTTGTGATATTGTTGTCACATGCACACAATGACTACTCTTTGTCATAAATTCCTGCAACTGCTTCAGAGTTGCTGTGGGCCTCTATCAGCCAATCAGAATCTAAGGGACGCCATCTTGGATGACGTCATTTAAAGGGAAACTTCATTTGGAAGAAGATGTGGATTGAAGAGGATGCTCCGTGCCGGATGTCTTGAAGATGGAGCCACTCCGTGCCGGATAGATGAAGATAGAAGATGCTGTCTGGATGAAGACTTCTGCCGGCTTCGATGAGGACTTGTTGCCGCTTGGATGAAGACTTCTCCCGGCTTCGTTGAGGATGGATGTCCGGTCTTCAAAACTGTAAGTGGATCTTCGGGGGTTAGTGTTAGGTTTTTTTAAGGGTTTATTGGGTGGGTTTTATTTTTAGCTTAGGGGTTTGGGCTGAAAAAGAGCTAAATGCCCTTTTAAGGGCAATGCCCATCCAAATGCCCTTTTTTAGGGCAATGGGGAGCTTAGGTTTTTTAGATTAGGTTTTTATTTGGGGGGGATGGTTGTGTGGGTGGTGAGTTTTACTGTTGGGGGGGTATTTGTATTTTTTTACAGGTAAAAGAGCTAATTTCTTTTGGGCAATGCCCTGCAAAAGGCCCTTTTAAGGGCCATTGGTAGTTTATTGTAGGCTAGGGTTTTTTTATTTTGGGGGGCTTTTTTATTTTCATAGGGCTCATAGATTAGGTGTAATTAGTTTAAATATTTGATAATTTCTTTTTTATTTTGTGTAACTTAGTGGGGTTTTTTTAACTTAGTGTTTGTTATTTTGTGTAACTTAGTTGTTAGTTTTTTGTAACTGTAATTTTTAATAGTAGATTTAAATTATTTGAGTAGGGTTAGGTTTTTAACTGTAATTTAGTTAATTTAATTTGTAGTTTAATGTAATTTTAGTATAACAGTTAGGGTAGGTTAATTAATAGTTTAATATAGTTTAATTTAATTGTAAAGGTAATTTTAAATTTATTATACAATAATGATAATGTAATTTTAATGTACAGTTAACGGGTTGTTAGGTTTAGGGGTTAATAGGTTAATTTAGTTTAGTGTAATGTGGGGGGCTGGCAGTTTAGGGGTTAATATGTTTAGTAAGTGGTAGTGATGTGGGAGGCCAGGGGTTAATACAATTTATTTGAGTTGAGGTGGGCTCCAGGAGCGGAGGAATAGGGTTTAATACATTTAGTTAGTTGTGGCAGTGTCGGGGAGCGGCGGAATAGGGGTTAATAAGTTTATTAGAGTTACGGTGGGCTCCGGGAGCAGCAGGATAGGGGTTAATAACTTTAGTTGCGGCGGGGTCCGGGAGCGGCGGGATAGGGGTTAAACATTTTAATATAGTGGCGGTGTTTAGTGACAGTATATAAATAAAGCTGGGAAAAAGCAGAATAGCAGCGAGATCGATGGCTGTTGGTTGACAACAGTCCGCTGATCATTGCCCCGTACTTGGTGCGCAACTTTTCGACAGCTTTTCTAATAAATATGGAGAGCGTATTCAGGTCCACGGCCGCAATGTTAGGCGATGTCAGGCGAGCATATTGGTGCCGGCGAATGCAAGAAAGTTGACGGCTTGATAAGTAGGCCTCATAGGCTTCGATGAGCACAGCAACGGGGGTAAGTAGCACAGTGATGGGCAGCAATTTAAATATATGTCTATATGAATATAAAAATAAAAGACCCTGTATTTTTGGGGTATTTTGGGCACTTTTAGAAAATTAGCCAGAGATCTGATCTTTTAATTGGCTGGTTATTTATTGCGTGCCTGCAAACGGCGAATTTGTCAGTTTTCAGGCACCAGATAAATTAGCGCTCCATTTGTAATCTAGCCCTTTATGTGAGTGAGTTGTTAAGTATGGTATCAAATGTTTCTGAAAGTTTAGCACAAAACACTAAGCATTATAACAAATTTCACTTTTCTTATTCCAGCAGTAAAAACCTAATTACTGTTATTATTATAGTACTAGTAATATGTTCAGTTATTATTCTTAACACCAAAATGTCCTTTACTGTCAAAGATTAAGCATTAAAGTAGTCAAAATAATTAACAGAATATAAAACCATTTGAAGACAGAAAGAAAAAGTAGAAAAATCCCCAATGTATGGAGCTTAAACATTCATTTAAAACAGGCTAATTTTCAATAAAATGTTTAATTATATGAAGTAAAAATAACTTTGCAGTGTACTTTCATTATGTATTTTGCCCATATTTCCTGTAATTAAACTCAGATTATTATTTTTTTACTGCCCCAGATAAGGTAGAAAGAATGTTCATATTTCAGAACACTGATACAACATGCCACACAGTGTTTGTTTGATCAGTGTAGGAGCACATTTATATTTGTCTCTAATTGGTCTCAGCCAAGGATATAAGATACACATTCTTAATATGATTTTTACTGATATCCTTTCATAGTAAAACAATGCAAGCTTTATATACTTTAAAAATCACTTATTTTGCCCAATTTCAAGAAACAGTTTGCAAACCCTGAGCAAAATACAGATTACTCATATAGGGCCAGATGTTGCACGCTAAATTGGTGGGGTGCGCTTAAAAATAAAAAACAAACAGCTATCGATTGCACACTAACTTGACACCACATTTGACCAACTGCGTTAAACCCAAACTGAGTTAAGAATATTTTACATTTCTATGTTCTTCACATAGAAGAAAATGTTCTTTTTATATTTAATATATATATATATATATATATATATATATATATATATATATATATATATATATATATATATATATATATATATATATATATATGTGTATATATATATACATATACAGTATATATATATATATAATTATTTTTTGCAAATTATATATCTATACCTATATATCTATATAAATATATACAGATATAGACACACATATATATGGATAGATATATTTTGTATATACAGTTATAGAAATATATTTGTAAAAAAGAAAAATCAAAAAAAATTCTAAGTGAAGAACATAGGAATTTTTAGTACTTCTATTCAAAACACAATAAAACATTTTAAATATGAAAAAAATGATATTGCATGTTTTAAGGTATTTGACTTGAAGGGCTCAAAAATGTGTTTGTATATATATATGTGTGTGTGTGTGTGTATACATCTTCTATGTTTGTGAGTAGTTCCAACTTGTATTTATTAAAGATTTGTCTGTCGGATCTCACACTATTCTGTGGCATTCTGTTTATTTCAGCGCTCCAGATTCCTCCTGTGTTATAAATTCACATGTATACACACACACTCACACACATATATATATATATATATACACACACACACACACACTTTTGAGCATATAAGCGGATATATAGGCATGTATATATACACACTATACAAACATAAGAGCACATTCCAGTTAAAAACTTTTCCATATTCTATATCAGTCATATAGCCACCAGTCTTGCATCCAGTATTATGTACATTGAATTTGGAAATAAATATATGAGGAATTTGCCATGACTACAGATATGTAATGCATAGTCCCTTAGATACTGCAAAACAGTGTTCCATCCTGCAGATTCCAGTAGCTATAAACAACCATTAGACCCACTGCCAAGTACAGTATATTTACCATTGGACAACACTTTAGCTAAGTCAGTAAATCAAAACTATAGTTACTTTATCAGTATCATTATCTATTGGTTTATTAGATTTTTTGTAATCCTGTAAAATCTAGAGAAACATATGAAGTCTGGCACTTCTAACATTGAACCATAAGATGCTTAATGCTAAAAACGTAGAATTTTGGCCTTTGAAACGCTAAAACATTAGATGCCTGGCTTTCTAATGCTGAACCAAAAAATGTTTAGCCATTCTAATGCTTTGGGGCCGATTTACTAATGTGCGGGCAGACATGATCCGCTGTAGCAGAACATATCCGCCGCACATCTAAAAATGCAGATAGCATACGCTGTCGGCATTTATCACTGCACAAGCATTTCTAGTGAAATGCTTGTACAATGCCACCCCCTGCACATTTGTGGCCAATCGGCCGCTAGCAGGGGGTATCAATCCACCCGATCATATCCGATCGGGCTGATTGCTGTCCGCCGCCTCAGAGGTGGCGGATGAATTAAGGAGCAGCGGTCTTATGACCGCTGCTTCTTAACCTCTGCTTCAGGTAGACCTGAAGCGATGCGGGTCGGAAGCAGCATCGGCCACTTCATAATCGACACCTATGTCACTCACCCTCTATATTTGAGGTTAAGACTTTTAGATTCTGATCTTTGTTCAATATAATTTGGACATAACTAAAAAAAACACCTCTCTGTCTGTACACATCTGATATCTTTTAGTTTAGATCTGAACTGTGCACTTTGGTTACTACTATTGTCTATTTCATTCCACTGATTAGCAGTCCTCCTTATTGATTGCAAGTCACTACTCATTCCCTTCCTCTTTTCTACCCTTATCTTTATATTAAAGGGACAGTCAAAACCAGAATTTTTGTTGTTTGAAAAGATAGATAATCCCTTTATTACCCATCTATTGACTTTCATTTTAGTCAATTAGTGCAATGTCTGCCACAAGCCACAGGCATGATCACAATGTTATCTATGTGGCTCACATGAACTGTCTCTCTCCCCTGTTGTGAAAAGCAAATAAAAAAGTATGTGATAAGTGGCGGCCTTCAAGGGCTTAGAAATTATCATATGAGCCTTCCTAGGTTTAGCTTTCAACTAGGAATACCAAGAGAACAAAGCAAAATTGGTGATAAAAGTAAATTGTAAAGTTGTTTAAAATTACATGCCCTATTTAAAACAAGAAAGTTTTTTTGGGACTTGACTGTCCCTTTAATGTATTTAATCATTCTCTTACCAGTAGCACAGTTCAATTCCAATTTAAGCATATACTAAAGCATTTGTCTTTAAAAAGCCTTCACTTGACCCAGCTTCCCTCTCCAAATATGGTTTAACATCCCTTATCCCTCTTGCCTCAAAACTACTAAAATTGTCTGTAAGCATCTTGCTCACTTACTCTCCTCCAATGCTCTGGTTACTCGCTTACATTCTGGCTTATGACCACAACACACAACTGGAACTACCCTCACCAAAACAGGACATTACCTGTATTACTTCTAAAATACATTTTTTCTTGGGAAATAAAACATTCTTGAGAATATTTTCTTTGAAAGCTTCATACTGTTGACCACCCTATTTTACTAAATATTTTCAGTTCCACTGGCTAGAGTGATACTACCCACTTATATTTTCAATATTTCTCATCTGAATGTATGCTCATTGCTCAACTCAAACTTTATTACTTTGCTTGGTAATCTAGTTTAATTAATTTAGATTTTAGTACTACCACTATGTTATTAGAGCTGTATTCCAAGAACTAACCACCCTTCCTAAAAAATAAGTGCTTATGCAAATTACTTCTGAACCTGCTGCCTTCTACCTTGATGTTATGAATCATTGTTCTGGTGTAGCTCCTTTTTTATATCCTTAATATACTTGAAAGTGTCTACCATATCACCTATCTGCCTTCTCCCTTCTAAGTTATCCATATTAAATGATAAAACAGAAAGAGCTGATATGGTAGAGATCTGTAATTATGAAGCTTCCCCAAACATACACCTTCTACATGTCATCAAAATCTCTCAAACACCTCTCCCCAGAATGGCCTCCTACCACCCCAGAATTCAACATGATGAAGGATAAACTCCCATGACTACCACTATGCCGAAATCTCTCTTGGCAATTCTGCCATATTACCATCTTCTGACTTCTACTGCCTTCTACTGTAATACTTGTCCCTGCTCTCTGCTTCACCCATAAATCCACTCTCTTGTGAAATCCAGTCATTCTACTTGTAGGCTGTCTCCTCTTTGAATTACTTCTATATAAGCTCTGAATTTACTGCTGGCACCCACATAGTTAATTAATAATTAAAACAAGTGCAATTAGGAATTGAAAGCATTGCTTTTAAAGCTTTATGATTAAGTAAGGAAGGATGTTTCATTTAGGTAGCTAATCTTTTTATTGAAAAAAAAAGCTTTCAGAAAGGTTGCTTTAAGATATAGAGAAATCTTTATCATTATTTGTATCATTTGAGTATCACTGAGAGAGCCTTAAAGATCAAGACAGTCAGACTGACTCTAAACCAGTAAAACTCAGAGAAAATAAATGAGATCTGCTACAGACAATTTTTCTGATATGTTTAAAAGTGTTAGGTGTGTGATTTATTGAAGCAATGAAAGGTTCACTGAGTTCAGAACAATTCCATGACAGCAGAATTGTAATGGAACTCCTTACCCTGTCCTCAAATAAAGGGAATTAAAGCTTTATTTGAAAAAAAAATATATATATATATATCAAAATACTTGTCTACTAGAACAAAAAATAAAATAGTTCCATAGGGGGGCGGAGCCAACTATCCAAGCTATCAGACGTGCTTCACAGGAGCTCTGGCTCTAAATTTAAGCTTTAGGGGTCAAACTATAAGTTTATATATACTTTTAAGATTTGATTGAAGACCCCTATCAGCTCTCCACATAAAGGTTCCTGCGGTCCAAGTATAGGAACTCTAACATCGAAATTGACCCAAGCTTAAACCTTACACTGCATCCAAGCAGCAGGAGATTTCTTGCGAACCTTCTGAGGGACATATGCTTGCCACAGTGAACCTAACATCTCACAATATCTACATGCCGGCTTAATACCTGAACCCAACCATCTGGATTGAAGTGTCGAGAACCGGTCGCGGTAAGGACATTAGCAGTGGACTTAATCTATCTATAAAGAAAAATGGCGGCTGAAGCGGAGTGTGACCTGACAGCATGGGGCTATATTGAGGCCTCGCACAGACTACTAGAGGTGTTTTTCTCTAAGCTCTTTTCTACAACAGCCCATGCTCCTATGCCGGGTACCCAGGCCCCAAACGGTAGTGAAACCCGCAACACAGTAGACAACCACTCACCCGCCATTACACCTGCGCACCAGACCGAGGTTGACGCCGCATTTGTAGACCAGCAGGAAAGCCCCCTCTCCCCTCTGGTTGGGAGCCTGTATGTGCTGGGCTCTGACCGTGAACACGAATCGGCATTTGAATTTCGCCCGGGGAGCGGTAAGACATTGTCCCGCTCGCATGTAACAGAGGCGGATTTGGGAGTTATGCCAGCTCACTTTGCTCAACATGGGACACCCGGTAAGATGGAAGGTGTCCTTGACAGCTGCCTGTTACGACCGACGCACCGATTGCCACACTGCAAGAAATACAGCCATGAAGGTCACATCAGTGGCTCGATTGTGGACTTGAACTATTATGAAAAAGGATAAAACTACTCCCTACAGGTTTTTGTGCTTAGGAACTTTGCGCAATATACTAAATATTGCCATTGTCACACCAAGCTTATTGCCCATATTCCTTTAAATGCCTGCATTGTACATATGTTCACTTATGTGTTTATATATAGACTTGCCAGTGGATAATAGACGGTATTACATTTTGCCCCCTGGACTGCCTTAAACTAAAGCTATCATGGCAGACTGCACCATCTTATGTTTATGATGTGGCTTTACACTCCTAGTTAAATATTGATGTTGCTGTTCACCACTAAGCTAATAGGAAATGTCTCAGATTAATAACTACAATATGTTCTGTTTTATGTATGGAATGATGTTTTGTTTTATTCGGGTATGCTCAGAATTTGGGAGTGGCACTCATCACTATTCATTTGGGGACCTTACATCCTGTGTGCTGAATCTTATTTTTCTGCAACGTGGGCGTGGCCAGCGGCCGAGGCTATGTCTGCATAAATACATAAATACTTAGTAAGCACAGTGTTATAGCAGTTCTACACGGTACAATTGTTTGCCCCCCTTTTTTTATTTTTATTTTTATTTTTACATTAATGTTCATTCTCTTACTATTAGTTAATTTCTACTAAGAGCGCAGTTAGTTTCTACCATAACCCGAGTCATAGGGCCCAGGTAGCAACCTAAGTATAGTCTCCCACAGCTAGTTATATATGTACTTTAAAAATCCCACCCTGCCCCTACATTCCACTCTTGTTTATGCCCAAGGTCCACACGTTTAGGATAATTTGCCATATTTCAATATAATTGACCACCTGAGTGGCTTGGGCAACTTATATAGCGTCAAAATAGTGGGTTTACTATATCCTCAGCTACTTAGTTTAGGTGCCTGGCTGTAGGTATTGCAACCCTATTATGCGGTGCAGTGTGCTAACACATAACTTACTAGGGATAACGTAGATATTTTGAGATGCATAGCTCCATCTTATGATACGGGCTGGACCGGTATCACCATACTTAACTGTGATCTTATCTTGCACAACATTCTGAATGAGCTCCTTAAGTTATCCCATTTTTGTGAATATTGACCTTGAGACTCCTTAGCTCTAGACATAACATCAATTCATCATATTAGTGGCCTATAAAATACTTAATATGCTTTTACGATCACCTCTCCCCCTCCACAATAATAATAATTTATCCATGCAACTCATCTAGCCTATACTACGCCTCCTGCATTTTCCTACACTAGACAAGCTATTGGTTTCATATGTCACCCACTCTTTCCTAGCACTTCACAAAGGTTCCATATGCCCATGTGCTATTATATACAGTAACAATGCACGTGTACCCTGTTACACACACATACTCACCTCCCCCCCCTCAATCTCTAATGTGTCCCCTTGTTAAGGAGAACTAAATACGTGGCTTCTCTTGCCTATGCCGCAACCCTTAGTATTATATAATATACCTCCAACTCAATAATAGTTAAAAGGGATTAAATCTGGTCATGTCTCCATGTTTTTCTTCTGCTATAATCCCTAAATGTTTGTTATCATAAAACCTCCTTTGCCAAGAGGGTTAAATGCGCAGTTTATCTTGTTTGTACAGCATCCCATCCACTTTTTTTTTTATAAGCAAATCTTGTAGCTTACCATTCGATTTATTTCAGTTTCCCCTATGTGTTTTACAAGATCGCCTAGTATATACATATCTTCATGTAATCTTATGTTGTTACCCATGCCCACCCTATTTAACTTAGCATGCCTGACTAACACCACCCAATAGTCCAAGTTATTTTTTTAAATCAATGTTGGGTATATGTGATATTCATTTGCTAATGTTAAAAAATATTTGAGGTTGATTTCATTTTACTTTGCTGCATGTGCAGTACCATAGTGTGAATATCCCGCAATGTTTTGTGTCACAAGGACTTTGTTGATCTCTAGTATCTGTTTTATACTAATAGTATATGCAACAATTGTGTACTACTTATATTTTTCAGCCTCAATAAAAAAAAAATATTAAAAAAAAAAAAAAAAATAGTTCCATAGATAAGCAAATAATATTTCAACATAGTAAAATGATGTGGGATGAAAACTGTATTCACACCAAAGCAATGGGATTTAGAAATCTGCTGTGTGCCAAATTCCAAAAATCAAAGTTCAATATGGCTGCTGCAGTTAAGTGGTTGAGAGTTAACGTTTTGAAACTTCATTTGTATCTTTGATGCAACTTTTATATCCAAACATAAGTGCTCTAATGACATTAAGCAATTTTGGCTAGATTACAAGTTTTGTCAGGAAAAACTTGCGGAGCTAATGCTCCTTTTTTTCCAGCGCTCACTTTAAACAATGCTGGTATTACAAGTTTTCTGAATGGCTGCGTTAGACTCAGAAAAGTGAGCGTTGAGCAAATTTAGCGTCACTTCTACCTGTAATACCAGCGTTGCTTACGGTAGCGGTATGCTGGCGAAAACGTGCTCGTGCACGATTTCCCCATAGGAAGCAATGGGGCAGAATCGGCTGAAAAAAAACCTAACACCTGCAAAAAAGCAGCGTTCAGCTTCTAACGCAGTCTATGGGGAAATACATTTTATGTCTGCACCTAACACCCTAACATGAACCCCGAGTCTAAACACCCCTAACCTTACACTTATTAACCCCTAATCTGCTTCCCCCGACATCGCCGACACCTACATAATATTATTAACCCCTAATCTGCCGCTCCGTAAACCGCCGCCACCTACATTATACTTATGAACCCCTAATCTGCTGCCCCCAACATCGCCGACACCTACATTATAGTTATTAACCCCTAATCTGCCGCCCCCAACGTCGCCGCCACATAACTAAAATTATTAACCCTTAATCTGCCGACCGGACATCGCCGCCACTATAATAAATGTATTAACCCCTAAACCTAAGTCTAACCCTAACACCCCCTAACTTAAATCTATTTTTAATAAATCTAAATAAAATTACTATAATTAAATAAATTATTCCTATTTAACAATAAATACTTACCTATAAAATAAACCATAAGATAGCTACAATATAACTAATAATTAGATTGTAGCTATTTTAGGATTTATATTTATTTTACAGGCAACATTGTATTTATTTTAACTAGGTACAATAGCTATTAAATAGTTCATAACTATTTAATAGCTACCTAGTTAAAATAATTACAAAATTACCTGTAAAATAAATCCTAACCTAAGTTACAAATACACCTAACACTACACTATCAATAAATTAATTAACTACAATTATCTTCAATAAAATACAATTAAATAAACTAAACTATAGTACAACCCCCCCCACTAAATTACAAAAAATAAAAAAATATTACAAGAAGTTTAATCTAATTACACCTAATCTAATCCCCCTAATAAAATAAAAAAGCCCCCCAAAATAATAAAATTCCCTATCCTAAACTAAATTACAAATAGCCCTTAAAAGGGCCTTTTGCGGGGCATTGCCCCAAAGTAACCAGCTCTTTTACCAGCCCTTAAAAGGGCATTTTTGCGGGGCATTGCCCCAAAGCAATCAGCTCTTTTACCTGTAAAAAAAAGAAATACAATACCCCCCCAACATTACAACCCACCAGCCACACACCCCTACTCTAAAACCCACCTGATCCCCCCTTAAAAAACCTAACACTACCCCATTGAAGATCACTCTACCTTGAGCCGTCTTCAGCCAGCTGGGCACCGATGGGGCAGAAGAGGACATCCGGAGCGGCACAAGTCTTCATCCGATCGGGGCAGAAGAGGTCCTCCATCCAGCAGAAGTCTTCATCCAAGCGGCATCTTCTATCTTCATCCATCCGGCGTGGAGTGGGTCCATCTTCAAGACATCCTACGCGGAGCATCCTCTTCTTTCCAACGACTAATGACGAATGAAGGTTCCTTTAAATGACATCATCCAAGATGGCGTCCCTCGAATTCCGATTGGCTGATAGGATTCTATCAGCCAATCGGAATTAAGGTAGGAAAAATCTGATTGGTTGATTTAATCAGCCAATTGGATTGAAGTTTAATCCGATTGGCTGATTGGATCAGCCAATAGAATTGACCTTGCATTCAGTTAAATCCATAGCACTGCATGACACTACAAAGGTAAAATCAATGTTCACCCAATAAGAATACAGTTTTATTGGTATTTTTAATCATTTTAAATTCTAAATCACTTTGAGTATTTTCCCATTCAATCAAAGATGAAAGAACTCTAGAAGCTTCCTCTATACTGCTTGATTTTATTGGCTATGATATATATACAGTGCATTCAGAAAGTATTAAGACCCCTTCATTTTTTCACACTTTGTTATGTTGCAGCTTTATTTGAAGCAGTCAGACCCTTAATTTACGGCTAGATACGAGTTTTGCGTTATGGGTGAAAAAGCCTCATAACGCTGCTTTTCACTACCGCTGATATTACGGGTCTTGCAGGTATATCTGTCCCGCACACTTTTTTGGCCGTAATGCAACGTAACTACCGCAGCTTTCAAAAAGTCCTTTTTCAATGGGACTTCCATAGCGCCGGTATTACGAGTTTGCCTGTGAGCAGTACAGCCTATAACTACAAGATCCGTACCGTAAACTGAAAGTCAGTAGTTATGGGTTTTACACTTGAAATCTATAACCTAAAACTCATAACTAGAGTGCTACAAAGTACACTAACACCCATAAACTACCTATTAACCCCTAAACCGAGGCCCTCCCACATTGCAAACACTAAAATAAAATTATTAACCCTAATCTGCCGCTCCGGACATCGCCGCCACTATAATAATCATATTAACCCCTAAACCACCGTACTCCCGCATAGTAAACACTAGTTAAATATTATTAACCCCTAATCTGCTGTCCCTAACATTGCCACAACCTACATTACTGTTATTAACCCCTAATCTGCTGCCCCCAAAATCGCCACCACTATACTAAAGTTATTAACCCCTAAACCTAACCCTAAAGCATCTAGTTATCAAGCAGTCAACCTCAAATATGCTGGAATTCCGCAGCGTATTTGTGGCGAGGCTAATTCGCCTAAGTTATCAAGCCTTCTACACCGGCAAAAGTAGAATTTTGTGACGTAAGCTTCGATCCGCCGGACTCAGTCCGACACAGATCGATTCTTACGGCACTCCAGATGTTCTGCACACAAGTTCGGCACAATCTGACTACTCTTGGGAGTTATCAAAAAACTAGCAGGTATGCTCGGCACTTTTCCGGCCCAGCGTACCTGGTTTTCAATCCGCCGCCCTGGAGGCGGCGGATCCCATAGGAATCAATGGGAGTCTGACCATAGCAAAAGTTCATGTTCGCTGCTTCCCGACATCCCATTGATTCCTATGGGAATTGTCTGCACCTAACACCCTAACATGTACCCCAAGTCTAAACACCCCTAATCTGTCCCCCCTACACCGCCGCAACTAAATAAAGTTATTACCCCATAAACCGCCACTCCCGGAGCCCACCGCCACTCTAATAAACTGATAAACCCCTAAACCACCGCTCCCGGACCCCGCCGCCACTATAATAAACTGATTAACCCCTAAACCGCCGCTCCTGGACCCCGCCGCCACTATAATAAATTTATTAACCCCTATCCTGCCCCCCCCCTACACCGCCGCCACCTATAATTTCATTTATTAACCCCATCTTGCCCCCCCTACACCGCCGCCACTATAATAAAATGATTAACCCCCTAAACCTAAGTCTAACCCTAACACCCCCCTAACTTAAATATTAATTAAATACATCTAAATATTATAACTCTTATTAACTAAATTAATCCTATTTAAAACTAAATACTTACCTTTAAAATAAACCCTAATATAGCTACAATATAAATAATAATTATATTGTAGCTATTTTAGGATTTATTTTTATTTTATAAGCAAATTTCAATTTATTTTAAATAGGTACAATAGCTATTAAATCGTTATTAACTATTTAATAGCTACCTAGTTAAAATAAAGAGAAATTTACCTGTAAAATAAAAACTAACCTAAGTTACAATTACACCTAACACTACACTATACTTTAAATTATTCCTATTTAAAACTAAATACTTACCTGTAAAATAAACCCTAAGATAGCTACAATGTAATTAATAATTACATTGTAGCTATTGTAGGATTTATATTTATTTTACAGGTAACTTTGTATTTATTTTAGCTAGTTAGAATAGTTATTAAATATTTATTAACTATTTAATAACTACCTAGCTAAAAGAAATACAAAATTACCTGTAAAATAAATCCTAACCTAAGTTACAATTAAACCTAGCACTACACTATCATTAAATTAATTATAAATAAATTACCTACAAATAACTACAATTAAATAAACTAACTAAAGTACAAAAAATAAAAAAAATAAGTTACAAACATTTAAAAAATATTACAACAATTTTAAGCTACTTACACCTAATCTAAGCCCCCTAATAAAATAACGAAGCCCCCCAAAATAAAAAAAATGCCCTACCCTATTCTACATTAAAAAGTTACTAGCTCTATTACCTTACCAGCCCTTAAAAGGGCCTTTTGTGTGGCATGCCCCAAAGAAAACAGCTCTTTTGCCTGTAAAAAAAAATACAACCCCCCCAACATTAAAACCCACCACCCACATACCCCTAATCTAACCCAAACCCCCCTTAAATAAACCTAACACTACCCCCTGAAGATCATGCTACCTTTAGCCGTCTTCAGCCAGCTGACCACCGATGGAACAGAAGAGGAGATCCGCAGCGGCCGAAGTCTTCATCCAAGGGGCGCTGAAGAAGTTTTCCATCTGACTGAAGTCATCATCCAAGGGGCGCTGAAGAAGTCTTCCATGCTCTTAAGGTCCTTAAGGCACCGCACAGAGCCCATACATTGCATCCAAAAGACTGGAGCAAAGAACTTAGAATTCCACACTCCTATCTCTTTCTTGACATCACCAGGGATATTATTTCCCTATCTAATCTTTTCACGAGTGATATATCAATTTCATCACGTTTTGTTTTTGTTTGCACAAGCACACCATTCCACCAATCCTCAGATTTCACATTCCTTTTTTAGACACAATCACCCTATACTCAACTCTTTGACACATTCCCATTTTATTTTCTCTATCCAATTATTTTTCCTTTATCTAGTCATCTCTCTCCAATTAATCCCTCATAATCAATTTCGATACACACATACAACCTATCCTAATGAGGCACTTAGGCACATCTTTATTCAATTTTCTTTTTTCAAATAATTTTCCTTTATCTTGTCTTCTCCCCCAATCAATCCTTATGATCAATTTTGATACACACTTCCAATCAATCCTAACAGGGCACCCAACACTGTTGTATTTTCAATCTCATTTCCTAAACGTCACTCGTGTATTTTTTAGCTAGCCCTCACTGTCTGCACCATTATAATTCACGATATGTGTTTGTTCATTTCGTTTTCTTAGTGATCACGGTGCATCTCACTAATCCAAAACAATCCAAGCCAGGTAACTGTATTCATTTTCCTGGGTATATCAACACAAAATACTGATTGCACTAACACTGATAAGCCATGGCTCCAATTGCTCTCAGCCGATAGACTTCAACACTCAATATGATCGCAGTGACACTGATAAACCGTGGCTCCAATTGCTCTCAGTTGCTATACATTATAAAAATACAATTTAATTCAATCAATGGGATATTTACTTATTCACCTCTTCACTTGCAATTTGGTTGCTCTCTCTTTTCTCTTCCAGTTAATATCCAAATATACTGATCATTCTGTACGCTCACTACACTTAGCCACCTAGCAGTGTGTATCTGGTTTATTGTTATTTTCTTTTTCTTATCAAATAGCCAAACACACTGATCATCTTATATGCTCACTCCACTCAACCAGCCAGTATTGTGTATTTGCTTCATTATGATTATTTTGTAAACTTTAGACAGCATGTTACAATCTAACGTACTGACACTCTTTCACCTCAATCAGAATTACATTCTCTCAGTCACACTTCCTCTGTGAATGTTCACCCTAGTGTAATATCGTAATATAAATCACAATATCAAATATGATTTATTAACATACAGATCAGACTAAAAATGTTTCTGACATTGTCTACCGTTTGAAAAATCACTGTACAGAAATAATATCTTACAAATCTACTGGGTGTGCAGTCTTGACATTGCTATGAAGCGGAAATATTCAAACCAACTGTCACACCCCCAGCTATATCTGCAGATGGCCAAAGATAAAACAATTTCTAGACATATCACACCCCTAGCGATATCTACAGATTATTAATGATAAACCAATTCTTAGATCCAATGTTTACAACGATGATCCACCCCCTATGCAAGCCCGTGTTGATTGGCTCATACAATCCAGTTGCCGGGTGACATCACTTGGATCCGACACACCTCCGTTCTGAGCCCAGTGATTGGTTGGAAATGTACCAATTGTTTCTGTTCATTACACTTAAAAGCCCTCAGATGCCGGCGCGCGTCACCTTTGAAAAAGCCGAGATAACATCGGCGAAACATGTCAGGGAGGGGTATTGTGTAAAAATACCCTAATTCGCCGTTTTTAAATGGCATAGTCACTCAAATTACTTAAATAATAACAAACTTTAACCTTGTAACTCAATTTAGTATTAATTGTTGGTGGAGTTACTTTGGCAGTAAACGTTAATTGTAATACTTTCATGTGATATATACGTTCTTGGACAGTAACAAGCTAACGCACAGATAGACTATTTCACCACCCTAAACACCGTATGCCAAAATAAGGCTTTATTCAGTAGTGTTAAGAGGCTAACTATAAAGTGGGTGTCCATTCAAGTGTGTGCTCAATCGATATAGCTATAATATAGACACAAACGTATAGGAGTAGCTAAAGCCAGTTTATTAACGTAACAAGGTTGCATAACAACTTTGACATTTATTTGCCAAAATAAGACTCTAATCAGTGGCACTTATAGGCCAGTCACAAAACGGATGTCCATTAAATAAAGTACTAAAAAGGACATAATTACAATACTGATACAAAAAAATATATAAGTGGCTTACACCAATTGAGGATTTCATGGGTGCCTACAGACCAGCCACAAAGTTGATGTCTAGTTAAAAGCATACTAAGTTGACAAAGATATACTGTAGATACACATGTACATAACTAGCAAGTATTAAGCCTTTAACCTAACAGCTCATATATGAACTTAGATACTCGCATGCCACAATTAGGTTTGATTTAAAGATATTTATGGGACAGCTATATAAGCTGATGTCTATTTAATCATCTATTAAGCTGATAAAGTTATATTATTGACACCAACTTAATAAAGTGGCAAAAACTGACTAATCTAACAGTCTGTATAAGAATGTCAACACTTGTATGCCAAAATAAGGCAAAATAAGATTTTATGTAACGGTGTAAATAGGTCAGTTACAAAACATCAATGCAAAAATATAAATATTTACTAAACAAAAATACACAGTAAAAACTTCAGTTCATATAATCTGAGTTTATTGTGCTTTAGATACAATTTAGGAGAACAAAGACAATAATATTATAATTACTACCACGGAGAGTGGATGATATACTTTTCTATGTACTTTGACAATTACTTTCTAAATATTTAGGACAGCTCTCAAGTGTTGATTCTGTCTTATTACTAGATAGATACACGACCGGCATAACCAAAGCCTAAGACATTGTCTTCTTTTTCTACAATTTTAACCCATGAATGTCAATAGGTATATCTAGTATTAGCAGAATATATCTGCCATTTACACAACAAGACATCAGCACAGAATAAGTGTCACTATTATAAAACCTTGTATCCACACACACTTACTTGGACAGTAGTTGAAGTAGTTTAATTTCTATGCTCTTTTGTAATTGACTACCACTAAAGATACTTTTCCAACCCAAATGCATAAATACAATTTGCCAAGTGCCAACAAGGACTATTAGTGACTTCCGCCCATATCACCCACACTATTTATGTGAATGCCCATTTAGGATAAATATTCATATTCTTACTAAAACAAGGCTGTGTGATAAATCCCCAAATCCTTTATATTCGAGCGTCTATGTGTTTTTAAATTACACACACACTCACATTGATTTTATTAACCGTGCTATATTAAAAGTTATGTTTTAATTTCAATTAGATCCTTTTGGTCTAACTTTTCAGTCTGAAACCCTACTAATTTGGGGAATTAGAAGTGCTACACAAGTGCACGTTTTCTAGTCTTGACCCCTTTAGTGATAAAGATTATAGATGCAGGATTGAGCTTCAATCCTATTGGCTCATCCAATCAGCCAATAGGATTGAGATCACATTCTATTGGCTGTTCCAATCACCCAATAGAATGGAAGCTAAATCATAATGGCTGATTGGATCAGCCAATATGATTGAAGCTCAATCCTATTGGCTGATTGCATCAGCCAATAGGATTTTTTCAACTTTAATTCAGATTGGCTGATAGAATTCTATCAGCCAATCGGAATTTAAGGGATGCCATCTTGGATGACGTCCCTTAAAGGAACCTTCATTCTTCGTTAGCTGTCGTCAGAAATATATAGTTTTAAATAAGAATTACTTAGGTATTAATTGTAATTTTTATTTAGATTTATTTTAATTGTGTTCAAGTTAGTGGGTGTTAGGGTTAGGGTTAGACTTAGGGTTAGGGGTTAATAACTTTAGTATAGTGGCAACGACATTGGGGGTGGAAGATTAGGGGTTAAAAAGTGTAGGTAGGTAGTGACGACATTGGGGGTGGCAGATTAGGGGTTAATAAATGTAGATAGGTTGCGACGATGTTAGGGGCGGCAGATTAGGGGTTAATAAGTATTCTGTAGGTGGTGGCGATGTCGAGGACGGCAGATAAGGGGTTAATAACTGTAATGTAGGTGGTGGCGATGTCGGGGCGGCAGATTAGGGGTGTTTAGACTCGGGGTTTATGTTAGGGTGTTAGGTGTAAACATAACTTTTCGTTCCCCATAGGAATCATTGGGGCTGCGTTATGGAGCTTTAAGCTCCTTTATTGCAGGTGTTAGGCTTTTTTTAGCCGGCTCTCCCAATTGATGTCTATGGGGAAATTGTGCACGAGCATGTAAAACCAGCTCAAAGCAGCGCTGGTATTTGGGTGCGGTATGGAGCTCAATTTTGCTCAACGCTGACATATTGCCGGCTAACGCCAGGTTTTTGCAAACCTGTAATAGTAGCGCTATAGGGAGGTGAGCAGTGACAAGTTACTACAAGTTAGTACAGAGCCGCTCATAATGCAAAACTCATAATCTATTCGTTAGTAATTAGTTGAAGCATGCCTGGCTTCAATTACAGCCTCAAGTCTTTGAGCTCCATGTATGAAGCAGTGTAAGTTGCTCCGGAGCACTTGCAGGGCAGGTTCACACATGCAAGCCTGCTTCTCGCCATGTAAGAAACAGCGGTCATTAGACCGCTGCTTCTTACACTCTTCACCACCTCTGAGGTGGCAAAGACAAATCTCTGAGAGTGATATAGCAATTGGTTGCGCAAGTGAAGGAGCAGGCATTATACACTCAGCCGAGAGTGTAATGCTGCATATGGGCCAGTGGGCAAACAAACAATAGCAGCAAAGTTAGATGGGGACCGTCGGTGGACAGTCATTTTTAGGCCTTTCCAAAGATGATTGATTGGGTTCCAGCCCGGCTCTAGCTGGGCCACTCAAGGACATTTACAGAGTTGTTTCTAAGCTTTTCTTGCATTGTCTTTGCTGTGTGCTTAGGGTCATTGTCCTGTAGGAACCCATGGACCAAGTTTTCATTAAAGATATCTCTGTATTTTGCTGTGTTTACCTTTCCCTCAACCCTAACCCTTACCCTAGTCCCTGCCTCTGAAAAACACACCCACAGTGTAATGCTACCACTACCATACCTCACCGTTGGGGTGGTATTGCGCAGGTGATGAGTTTGGAATTGAGGCCAAACAGTTCATTCTTTGTTTCATCAGACCAGAGAATCTTGTTTCTCACAATCTTAAAGTCCTTTAGGCTCTTTTTTTTTGCAGGCATTCATGTGTCTTGCACTGAATAGAGCCTTCCATTTCTGCCATAAAGCCCAGATCAATGGATTTTTGCATTAATTGTTGTCCTGCAAGTTTCTCCCATCCCCACACATGATCTCTGGAGCTCAAATAGGCATGACCATCAGGTCCTTGGTCACCTCTCTTACCAAGACACTTCTCCCCTGATTGTTTAGTTTGGTCGGGCGTCCAGCTCTAGGAAGAGTCCTGGTTGTTCCTAACTTCTTCCATTTAAGAATTATGAAGGCTACTTTGCTCTTGGGAACCTTCAATGCAACCAACATTTTTTGTAGCCTTCCGCAGATCTGTGTCTTTACACAATCCTGTCTCTGAGCTCTGCAGGCAGTTCCTATGACCTCATGGCTTGATTTTTGCTCTGATATACTCTCCAGATGTGAGACCTTATATAGGCAAGTGTGTGCCCTTTCCAAATCATGTCCAGTCAATTGAATTTGCCACAAGTGGACTAATATCAAGGTGTAAAATCAAAGCAAAGATGATCCAGAGAAATGAGATGCACCTGAGCTAAATTTCAAATTTAACAGCAAAAGATCTGAATACTTATGTCAATGTGCTATTTATTTATTTTTTATTTTTAATAAATTTGCAAAGTCAACAAAATCTGTTTCTTGCTTTGTCATTATGGGTTATGGAGCGTAGACTGATGTGAAAAAAATTATTTAACCCATTTTGGCATAAGCCTGCAACATAACAACATGTGAAAAAAATAAGGGTCTGCATACTTTCTTAATGCACTGTAAAATAAGGGTATAAAATAATGACCAATACTATACACTCATTAGCTTATCATGTTTATTAACATCATCATGTAATAAACATCACTTGCAATGAGATCACTTGTAATGAGGAAGTGCTTACAAGAGGCGCTTTCTCATTGCTTTTAGTTTGAGTTTAGGCTCTTTTGGGCTATTAAAAGCCGATGTGCTTGATACGTTTAAGTCCTATTTAAGCATGTTTAGTAATAAATGTAATCACTCTATTAAATTAATTAGCACATCTGTGTATATCACATACATAAAACACAATAATAAAATGGCACAATGATCACATGTACATTATTAAATCACACAAAACACATTCAATAAAACAACTAGAAACCTAATTGTAAACAAGTATACAACTGAATTTAGTGTTAGGCTCTGCCAAAAAATATTATTAGTAAACTCTGCAGAACTGATATAGGTTTCAAAGGATATTATTCCATACCATTTATACTATTAATCTTTATTGAAGTAACTAGGAATAATCATTCATACATAAGCTTAGGCTAAGTTAAAAGCACTTAAATCAGGAGGCAGTAGTTGCGTGTCTATTAAGGTAATATACTGATTTTGCTACGGAATTTGGCGGTGCTATACAAATAAATGATAATAATAATAATAATAATATAGTCAGCCAGCAAAGTATTATAAAATGTAAACTAAGCCCTTACAATCCGAGGGCTGATTTAAGATTACTCTTATATTTTTGTTATAGCTGCTAGGCTGAGACTAACATGAGTAATTAGTAACAGAGACTTATTTTACATGACCCTGGTAAGCTGATTAAAAGAAACAAGGAGAGATGAAGCTACTCCTAGGGACCCCTAGTTCATTCAATAAAACATTAGTGAATGAAAATACAGTATATTCTCACTGACCAAGAGTTTACCAGGGCTAATAGATTCTTGTTTTTCTAAATAAATACCCACTACCTTAGACACATGGAGGCCTACTTATCAAGCCGTCAACATTCTTGCATTCAACGGCATCAATACGCTCGCCTGACATTGCCTAACATCGCGGCCGCGGACCTGGATACACTCTCCATATTTATATAAAAAGCTGTCAAAAAGCCGCGCACCAAGTACGGGACGATGAGCAGCGGACTGTTACTAACTAAACAGTCATCGATCTCGCTGCTATTCAGCTTTTTCCCAGCTGTATGTATATATATATATATATATATATATACTGTCACTAAACACCGCCACTATACTAAACTGTTTAACCCCTATCCTGCCACGCCCCAACCCAGCCACAACTTTAATAAAGGTATTAACCCCCATTCCGCCGCTCCCGGAGCCCGCCGCAACTAAATAAAGTTATTAACCCCTATCCCGCCGCTCCCGGACCCCGCCGCAACTAACTAAATGTATTAACCCCTAAACCTCTGGCCTCCCACATCACTACCACTTACTAAACCTATTAACCCCTAAACCGCCAGCCCCCCACATCGCCATAATCTAAATTAAACTATTAACCCCTAAACCTAACAACCACTAACTTTATATTAAATATTAACTCATCCCTATCTTATAATAAATTAAAACTTACCTTTAGATTTAAATTATATTAAACTATTAATTAATCTACCATAACTATTAGACTAAAATTACATTAAACTATATTAAACTATTAGACTAATGGTTTTGCCATTTTTGGTTTTTTTGCAAATAATGTTTTCTAAAAGTATGTAATTCAAAGAAAAGACATTGGGAGTAATGAGGAGAAACACTAAAAAACTATTTTGACAGAGGGGTGAGGAATAGCTTGACACTAATTTTGCAAATATTGCCATTTGTTAATGGTACAGTAGTCTTCTAGATTCAGAGAGACTGCGATACTTTCTCCAGCCTCTCAAATTCCTAGAGTTTATTTATTTATTTTTACTAGATAGTAGAAGGTATGACATATAAAACAAGTGCATAATACAAAATAGAGATCTCCCAAATATAAGTGGTGACCTTTATATACAAATAAACATTCAGGGCACATTTAAAAACTGCATTTTAGTTAATAGATAGTCAATTGCTACAGAGATCCTACATGTGTAGAACAGATGCTTTGACATTTCAATAGTTAGCATAAGCGAACTAAGGAAACTCTTTATTTATTTTTTGCATACACTGGAATATTTAAAATCACATATCTTGGTACATAAATGGAAATAATAAAATATTCTAAAGGCCTTGAGTACAGAGCATTTGTTAAAGAGAATAATAACTCTGTAATTGTTACGTATTGTGGCTCTAAAAAAGAGGCACATTAAAACTGCATGTTATTTGAGAGAAACCAGCATAGCTTTCAGTATGCTAATAATGACAAACAAGGGTCAGTTTAATAATCCATCTGCTCTAAAGGCTAGTGCTTACATGATGAAGTCAAAATAATAGATAATACCACATCATTCCTGAACAGAAAATGTAACAAACTACAAAAAACTGTACTAGATATGATCTATAATAAGCTACAATTCTCAAGTTCTGAAGGACTTAAAGGGACAGTCTACACCAGAATTTTTATTGTTTAAAAAGATAGATAATCCCGTTCCCCAGTTTTGCATAACAAACACAGTTATATTAATATACTTTTTACCTCTGTGATTACCTTATAACTAAGCCTCTGCAGACTCTTATCTCAGTGCTTTGACTGACATGCAGTTTAGCCAATCAGTGCAGACTACTAAATAACTCCACAGAAGTGAGCACAATGTTATCTATATGACACACAAGAACTAGTACTGTCTAACTGTGAAAAACTTTAAAAATGCTCTGAGCTAAGAGGCGATTTTCAACGGTTTAGAAATCAGTTTGAGCCTACCTAGGTTTAGCTTTTCAAAAATACCACTAAGGGAGCAAAGCAAATTTAATGATAAAAGTCAATCGGAGAGTTGTTTAAAATTGCATGCCCTATCTGAATCATGAAAGTTTAATTTTGACTAGACTGTCCCTTTAATACTGTAACCCCCAAACTACTCAGAACCACAGCCAGTAAATATACAATTAATATTTTAACAGTTTGGGCTACATGTTTTTTTTATTATATTATTTTAGCTAGAGTGATCTGCTTACATTGTTTTTATTATATTGTGGTGGACAAACTGTGTAGTAGCACCCAGACTAAAAAGAAGCAAGCTAGATAAGGAGTGGCTAACACTTCCAAGTAAAAATTCTGGTCAGTGAAATTACGGAAACCAATTTACATGCTACGGCCTAGTACTAGCCCATAGTAATGACAGTTGAATATTATATGTCCATTCAACTACAAATTTCAACATTTTCCAATTTGGAGCAGTAAGATCCCATGGCAGTTCAATGTGGGCAACATACCTTGCATTACACTGGGTCCAATACTCAATTAACCAAGACTGTGTAGCATTCAATATTCATATTAAAAGGATAGAAAGGTCAAAATTAAATTGTGCATACATTCATTTCAATTTGAAATTGAAGCATTTTTACAATATACTTCCATTAGCAAAAAAGTTATTACTGTTTTTGTGTGGCATACGCACATATCCTATGAGGGCCCGTGTATTGTTCTTGTGTAGTCACTCAAATTAGTGTCTTACCAAGGAATAACTCGGAGAACACAGAGCTGCATCTAGTCACTAACTGTTTATTATCCTAATTGAACTTGTTACCATATATGGTAGAAACACCAACAGCCAATCAACATTCTGTATGCAAATTGACAAACACATCACATGACATATTAATAACATTACAGCCCGTGCACTAGTATAAAAGCTTAGAGAGCTGAAGCTGGTGTGTATTGCTTTTAATTTGTATCATGCAAGGCACTACTAACTCTCTGAGATGGTGAGCTGTTTGAATACTGGTACATAGGCTCTCACAGGATATGTGCGTATGACGCTAAAAAACAGTAATAATATGCACTACAAGCATTTTTGCTAATAGAAGTATATTGCAAAACTGCTTCTATTTCATGTTGAAATGCACTATACACATTTCAGTTTGACCTTTCTATCCCTTTATGCTCAATTAATAAACAGTGAAACGCAAATGACTTATGAATACTCCGCTATTCATTCTTCTCTTTTTTCAACAGGTAAGTTGCAAAAATTCACTAAGAGCACCCCTCCTTTGTGCATACAAACAGGTCCACATCTGTACAACCAATCTGTTGCAATGCAGCTTTACCTACTTGTTGACAACCAGAACCCGGCACACCAATGCATCGGAGTACACACCCCAGCAAATTAAATGGCCGCAATTTTACACTGTTTAGAAATTAAAGTCATGTGCATATTGGTGACTCCAATCAACATTAGTTAATGTCGATAGAAAATTCAGAGATTGCAGTGGGCTTTTAGTCCTATTAACAAATCAGCACATCTCAGTAATGTTGGTCCCCATAGTACCCTCTATTAAAACAAAAGACTATAAAAAATACATTATTTAACAGAGTCCAGATTTTGGACACTAGTGGTCAAATAAGGTTCTTCAGCAAAGTCCAGGTTCCAATCAGTAGCAGGATGGCAGTTCCACAGAAAAGCTTAATCCTTCAGGAATGCTGTCAATTCTGAAAGATGGTCCGAAGGCAAACTAGACACTCTGGGACTTTAAAATAGACAGAAGACAGAGGGGTAGAAGAAAAAAAAGGCTGTCCAATCAGTATGTGATGATCATAATGATGTAGTGACTTAAGGAGCCGGGCAAAATCCAGCATGGTTAAAGGGACATGAAACCCCAAAAAAATTATTTTATGATTCAGACAACACATACAATTTTTAAAAACTTTATAATTTACTTCTTTTATCAAGTTTCCTATGCTCTCTCGGTATCCTTTGTAAAGGCTCATACCTAGGTATATAGTGTGCATATATATCTATATTTAGCATGAGGTGCCCAATACATGATATATCACACACAGGGGCGTAACTAACAGTGATGCAAAGGTCGCCATTGCGACCGGGCCCAGCAGGTCTCCCACACAAAGGGGGGCCCAACTTAACCCCTTAATGACCGGACCATTTTTCAATTTTCTTACCCTTAATGACAATGGCTATTTTTATTTCTGCAGTGTTTGTGTTTAGCTGTAATTTTCCTCTTACTCGTTTAATGTACCCACACATTTTATATACTGTTTTTCTCGCCATTAAATGGACTTTCTAAAGATACCATTATTTTCATCATATCTTATAATTTACTATAAAGAAAAATATAAAATATGAGGAAAAAATTGAAAAATTTTTTGGGGGTCGAAATTTGACCCCCAAAATCTTTTACACATCTACAACCACCAAAATACACCCATTCTAAATAGTTTCTAAATTTTGTCCCGAGTTTAGAAATACCCAATGTTTACATGTTCTTTGCTTTTTTTGCAAGTTATAGGGCCATAAAAACAAGTAGCACTTTGCTATTTCCAAACCACTTTTTTTCAAAATTAGCGCTAGTTACATTGGAACACTGATATTTTTCAGGAATCCCAAAATATACCTTGACATGCATATATTTATATTTAGAAGACATCCCAAAGCATTGATCTAGGCCCATTTTGGTATATTTCATGCCACCATTTCACCGCCAAATGCGATCAAATAAAAAAAATTGTTGAATTTTTCACAAATTATTTCACAAACTTTAGGTTTCTCGCTGAATTTATTTACAAACAACTTGTGCAATTATGGCATAAATGGTTGTAAATACTTCTCTGGGATCCCCTTTGTTCAGAAATAGCAGACCTATATGGCTTTGGCATTGCTTTTTGGTAATTAGAAGGCCGCTAAATGCTGCTGCACACCACACGTGTATTATGCCCAGCAGTGAAGGGGTTAATTAGGGAGCTTGTAGGGAGCTTTTAGGTTTAATTTTAGCTTTAGTGTAGTGTAGTAGACAACCCAAATTATTGATCTAGGCCCATTTTGGTATATTTCATGCCACCATTTCACCGCCAAATACGATCAAATAAAAAAAAACTAAAATTTTTCACAATTTTAGGTTTCTCACTGAAATTATTTACAAACAGCTTCTGCAATTATGGCACAAATGGTTGTAAATGCTTCTCTGGGATCCCCTTTGTTCAGAAATAGCAGGCATATATGGCTTTGGTGTTGCTTTTTGTTAATAATAAGGCCGTTAAATACTGCTGCGCACCACACTTGTAATATGCCCAGCAGTTAAGGGGTTAATTAGGTAGCTTGTAGGGTTAATTTTTAGCTTTAGTGTAGAGATCAGCCTCCCACCTGACACATCCCACCTCCTGACCCCCCCCCCCCTGACCCCCCTCAAACAGCTCTCTTCCCTCCCCCACCTCACAATTGTCACCGCCATCTTAAGTACTGGCAGAAAGTCTGCCAGTACGGAAATAAAAATATTTTTTATTTTTTTATTTTTATTTTTTCATACAGTCTGCAGTGATGGATCCCCCCTTACCCCACAACCTCCCTGACCCCCCCATACATCTCTCTAACCCTCCCCCTCTATCTATTTGCCACCATCTTGGGTACTGGCAGCTGTCTGCCAGTACCCAATTTGCCCCCAAAAATATTTTTTTTTACTTTTTTTATATGAAGTATTTATTTTCTGTAGTGTAGCTGGCCCCTCTAAATAATATACATCCCTCCCCCTCCCAGATCCCTTACTAAAGAAAGGAGATCCCCTGCATCTACATTGATGCTTTTTTTAAAAAAAAGTTGCAAGCATATTTTGCGTGCGCACGCGCGCGCACCCGCACCCCCCACCCCCCCGGCCACAAATGCCTTCCCAGCACAAACTGCCGACAATGATAGTCCAATTGGGGAATCCACAACTAAGGTACATAGTGCCAAAAGCTGCTCCCAACCAACAAAGACTTTGTTTACATCCATAGCCGATGAAGATGGGGCCATGATCGCTTCCAGCACTTCAGACAACAGAGGACGTACCAGGTACGTCAACTGTCATTAAGGGAAGTTTTTCCTATGACGTACCTGGTACGTCCTCTGTCATTAAGGGGTTAAGGCAGGTGTTTTTTTTTTTTATTAATTTTATTATTTTCCTACCAACAGTATTATTTTATAACATACATCTGCAAAAAGAGGCTGCAGGCACAATTTGCGTTTTAATTAACAGTACACTTTATTTGTTGTTGGCACTTTGCTGCCGGGTGCCTGGCCGGAACTTTCCATTTTGGAGCACACTGATCTCTCAGACTCTCCCTCCTGACTCACTGACTGGCTGCCTGCACGCAAGTGTATCATTCTCTACAATTGTCTCGTGACTGCACGTGGCGTGCAGTGCAGCCTAGTCAGTAGCAGAAGAAGACAGGAGTCGACTGAGTCTGGAGCTGGAGGAGTCGTTGTGGACTGTGCTGTGCGGTCAGGTCTGGGTTGGCTCCCCTCTGACTGTGTCCTCCCCTCCTGGGGCTGGGAGTCTTCTGGCTAGCATGGCAGCTGACAGGAGTAGGCAGCAGTGTCACTGTGGAGGAGGAGAATGGAGAGAGACCTCTACGAATCCAACTCCAAGGTAAGCTCAGAGTCAGACTGAGGGGGGGCCGCGGCGCAGGGGCATGGTAAGGCTGAGCTCTCAGAGTCAGGCTGAGGGGGGGCTGGCCGGGGGGGAACGGTGACATAATCAGAATACATTGATCTGATAATCACTCTGAGATTAGCAACAAAACTATATTTAAATAAATACCAAAATTCTGAAACCAGAACTAGAATTTTAGGAACTATGTCTTCTGGAATTCTTCAAGCCCAGTCTTGTCTATAATCCAGTGACCTATTATCTCTATGTTGACGTATAGGACCAGCCTTCGAGCATTCGGCCCCTCTATAGAGAGCTTCCTCCTGATATTATCTTATAGGCAAGCCTGGATTTAACTTGTATGCCATCCAAAATATTTTTTAAACTCCCCTCTATCATCTCTTTGCCATAAAATGTTCTCATATCTATGGCTCACCCAAAATTGACTTATTTCTAGACAACAGACTGATTGATGTTTTCAGAAATCATAGATGGTCATAGTTACAGTAAATTGCTCTGCTCCTAGAGTGTTGGACATTGTTTTTTTCTGTTGTTTTGATTTAGTTTTTTTATTTATACTTGCCACATTCAACATTACAATATGTTAACCAAGAAGATATATGACATTGAGCAACCACAACGTTCTTACGCAGCTACGGTATATTAATATACATCTCATTATAATATATGGTCTGATATGTGTGCATATATATGTGTGAGTGTGTGCATATGTATGTATGTGTGTATTTGTGTGTGTGTGTGCATATTTATGTGTGTGTGCATGCAGGGTCGGCTCCAAGGGGGGGCTTTGGGGGGCAATGCCCACCCAAATGGAATGCTGTGCCCCCTCAAAACACAGGATTTGTTAAAATTATTTTTTTTAAATTGTTTTACTTAATTTATTTTTATTTTTTTTGCCCCGCAACTTTTCTGGGGGCGGGGCCCTTGTGCATGCTCAAATGTCACAATGTGCAGTCAGTCAGGTCTCAGACTCTCAGCCCATTGCTTCAGCTCATCAAAAAATAGATTCATTGGTGCAGCTCAGCCAGAAGCTTTTCCTATTGGCTGGCTACTTTTGGCGCGCACATTTGCTCTGAGTCTGAGCCCTGACTGCACGCAGACAGCCGTGCTGGAGCAGAGGAATTTTAGGAAACAGGCATCAACAGATGATAAGGTAAGAGCTATTATTAGCCTCCCTCCCCAAGTCCTCTAATACTCCCTCCTGCTTAGCTAGGGTGACCAGACGTGCCCGGATTGAGGATACTGTCCCCTGACAAATTATGTCCCCGGGAAGACAGCCCCCTGAGTGTTGCCACATGTCAGGGTACACAGGACAGGAAACGTAAACTCCCTTACTCCAGAAGCGTGCAGAGAACATTCAGAGTGACTGGTGCTACCTTAAAAAGGGGCGTAGTTAACTGCTACAGAACTAGCTGAGACTATTCCACTCGCTGTGCACTCTGCTTCCCTCCCTGGCTTTCCCCTCACCCAGCAAGATCCGGTGCATCTACACTTAGAAGCACAGAGCAGGTAGATTTGCGATGGCAGCACCCTGGCTAAGACACTGAAGCACACATAAGTATGTTTATGCAAGCAAACAATTCTGAAATGTGCTCAGCTTAGTGAGTACACTGTCACAACTAAAAGTGTTTACTGTTTACATAAGAAAGTGTCACGGGCTTTGCAGCTAGTTATACTGAGCTGACATGGTAATTGCTTGATGTGGTTTTGTAATGAGGGCAATCCCCTCCCCTTTAGCTTGCCTGTTATTGCGGTCATGTGATCCACCCTGCAGTGTGTAGCTTCTGAAAACTGTTTGCTTCACTAAGGTGCGCGGGAACATTGTGCTGGGGGTGAGTAGAATCCCTTTGCAGGGGTTAAGTCTGTTATTCTCTTGCTGCCCTGAAAACGGATACTACAAACTCTGCCTACTTCAGAGTGCACAGGTCATCATCATTAATCAAGAAGCTGTCTGTGAAGAAAACATTGATGTTGTGCTGCTGCATACTACATTTGTGTGATCTGTCTATGCTGAGGCTAGCTCTATACCTGTGCTCCCTGTTTGTCTTTTGTTTGTTTAAATATATTGTAAAATGAGAAGGGCTATACTCTGGGAGAGGTCCCCTGATGATTCATTGGCTAGCAAGCAGAATTTAATACACATTAGCTGAGGCTACACCAGCTAAGTCTGAATATATTGTGGTATTAATTAGTATTTCCAATAGGTATACATATGACAACAAATACCAAATATAATAAATGTACAAAAAAAAAAAAAAGGAAAAATCAGGCATTAGTATTTTTCTTCTGATGAGAGGAATGTGGGTTCCATAAATGTGAGGATCAGCAAATGAACACCCCTTCCACGTGCCACTCCAATGAAAACAGGGGCTTTTATTTTTTAAAACAGAAACTTTTGCTGACACCAATAAAAGGGGGCTTTTGGCATATAAAATCCCCCCACTAAACTCATAGTGCTCATGAATACTCCCAAAGCCAAGGTTTTCTTCATTCTTTTAAATTGCAGTACTTAGTTTCAATTAATTGAAGATTTGGTATTAAAGTTTAGGTTCTTGCATTATTTTGCATAATCAATTGTTGTCTAGGAAATGTGTGTGAGTTTGTGTGTGTGGGAGAGAGAGAGAGTGTGTGTGTGTGTGGGAGAGTGTGTGGGAGAGTGTGTGTGTGTGGGAGAGTGTGTGTGTGTGTGGGGGAGAGTGTGTGGGGGAGAGTGTGTGTGGGGGAGAGTGTGTGTGGGGGAGAGTGTGTGTGGGGGAGAGTGTGTGTGGGGGAGAGTGTGTGTGTGTGTGTGGGAGAGTGTGTGTGTGTGTGTGGGAGAGTGTGTGTGTGTGTGTGGGAGAGTGTGTGTGTGTGTGTGGGAGAGTGTGTGTGTGTGTGTGGGAGAGTGTGTGTGTGTGTGTGGGAGAGTGTGTGTGTGTGGGAGAGTGTGTGTGTGTGGGGGAGTGTGTGTGTGTGTGGAGGAGAGAGTGTGTGGTGGAGGGAGAGCGAGTGTGTGCGGGAGAGAGTGTGTGCGTGTGAGAGAGTGTGTTGGAGAGTGTGTGTGGGAGAGTGAAAATGTGTGTGTGGAAGAGAGTGAGAGTGTGTGTGTGTGTGGGGGGGAGTGAGAATGTGTGTGTGTGTTTACATTTAAATAGACAGCAACATACTAGACCATCAACACTCTTGACAAAGTTGTGTATAAAACAATATTAACTATGAGTGTGAGGAAATCCTGGTGAATTTCCACAATTTTTTTCTATGACTTGACCCCTGGTTACAACTCAGTTCTCAGTTTAATAAATAACTTATAAATATGCTAATAAAATAGTTTTTTACCATTTGCCAATTAAAAAAATAAAAATATCCCCGGATTTCATTTTAAAAATCTGGTCACCTTATGCTTAGCTGAATGCGTGCCTGTCAGTGTCATTACTTATTTAGTGCGGGTCACAGCCGGTCACCCTCCCTGCCTGCACTTACTAACAGATCCACGGAAACCAAAGAAAATAAACAAACAGAGGGCGGGGGAGTGGGACAGATACAACAAATATGTGATCGATCACATATTTGTTGTATCTGTCCCACTCCCCCGCCCTCTGTTTGTTTATTTTCTTTAGTTTCTGTACCTGAGTGCCTCTCTATCACTGCTCTCCCAACTCCAGTCCTCTCTGGTATTGCTGGTGGTGTGCCCTGAGCGAGGTGCTGCCTAGAATCATGTGTATTGAGCTCAGCAGGTCTAAGCTTTGGTATGTGGGTCCTGTTTCTTTCCTGTGTATAGCTGTTCTTTTCTCCCATTACTATCAGGGCATAGTTCTCTCTCTCTCTGTGACCATCTGATGTCAGGTAACTGTGTTGCCTTTTACAAGCAGCCCCTGCCTCTGTATAATGTAAATCCACTTATTAATTTCAGTACTAATTGTCTTCAGTAGTTACTTTCACTTCTCTGCAGTCTCCTTTTAATAAGAAATCACTATATGTTATTATGGAGATCTCACATTGCTTTGTCTATGTGCTGTCTGTGCTCAGGGCAGTCTCTTGTTATCACACTATGTGCTGTCTGTGCTCAGGGCAGTCTCTTGTTATCACACTATGTGCTGTCTGTGCTCAGGGCAGTCTCTTGTTATCACACTATGTGCTGTCTGTGCTCAGGGCAGTCTCTTGTTATCACACTATGTGCTGTCTGTGCTCAGGGCAGTCTCTTGTTATCACACTATGTGCTGTCTGTGCTCAGGGCAGTCTCTTGTTATCACACTATGTGCTGTCTGTGCTCAGGGCAGTCTCTTGTTATCACACTATGTGCTGTCTCTGTTACCCCCAGCCCAGCTATGTAAGGCAAGTTAATGAGTTCCAGCTCTCCCTCTCCTCTGTTGCAAACTTTCCTCCCACATGCAAGGGCTTAGGGCTGATTCAAAAAACAAAATAAAACATTGCAGGCTGACTTCATCCCATATCCCATTTATATGAATTTAATTTTAATGTCTTGTCCTGGTATTTATTGGTTAGAAAGTTGGTTCCTAAATAATAATAATACAAAAAGCATAAGCATTGCTATAGTACATTGTGATCTAATAGGGATGTTACGTGTCAGCTCTAAGGTTTGTTAAAGGTATCAGGAATTTGCCATTTACTGTATGTGCTTGAATACATAACTGTGTGCAGCTTGGCTCATTATATTGCCTGTAGGATGTATGTGCACATACCTGTGTTATTCATGTGTCCTATTGCTTGTGTGTGCTGTCAGCTGATGGATTGGATGCCATTTCATTATTATTGAGAGTCTGAATTGCTTGACATGTTTTGTTAGTGACACTCGGAAATGCTTTTAATGCAGCTGAATAAACACATCCTAACAATTTGTCTTGCAAGGCCATAAACTGTCTTTTTATATAAATATATATATATATATATATATATATATATATATATATATATATATATATATATATTTATTTTTTTTTTTCTCATATCTAATCTACAAAATTTCCAGTACCTGAAAACCTAGTATCCTCACTGCTATTGCAAACAAAGGAGTTAATTGCATTGGGGGGTTTGGGGTGCATGGCTGTTTAGGGGACATGATTGAGATTTGAGATCAGGGTGATTAAGGGGTGAATTGTTTTTAAGGAGCTATTGCACTGGGGGTCTCAAGTTTAATGGCTCTGTTTTAGTGCACTGCATAGGATTTAGACTTCATTCTTTTACCTAGGGATTTAGCACATATTCTCCAAATGTTAATAGTGGGGGATAAGCCAGTCAGAAGCTACACTTTCCTGCAGAATATGTAGGTCTGCTCTTATTTTGACTCTCATACATGCTTTGTAAATGTGTGCCCCCTCGTGAAAAAAAAATGCCCCCCCATTTCATTTGTTCTGGAGCCGACCCTGTGTGCATGTGCGTTTGCATATATGTGTGTGGTGCAACTGCATATGTGTGTGTGTGTGTGTGTGTGCATATATGTGTGTGTGACTATGTAGACCTATGACAGCTTTTACCCTTCATTTTAAATAATTTCTGTAAATTCTGTACAGGTCACTTAGTACTCTACTTTTTTAATATTGTAAAGGGACATTGATATTGTATTTTTTGCACATCTAAAAGGGGACATTTAATTTATTTTTTTAACTGTTTACATGTGAATTATAATTTTTTCAATCTATTGAAGCTTGTCAGATTTCTCCAAAAGATCTGTGGATGTAGTGGGGTATAGACCATACAATTTGGGGGTGCACCATAAAGTTTCCACATTTTCTGACTCAGGGAATAGGGATAAAAACATACTACTTTTGAAATTTGGGGGTATTACGTTAAGTAATGGGTCCCCTTAACACCCCCTTAAAACACTCACTGCGTCTTAGTTGTCAGTATCAGCAAATTGAATTTTGTGATTTATGGACGTACTCTATGATTAGCTTTTGGATTTTAGAGAGTAGTTCAGTAGGCCTTATATTATCTTGTGGTTAAAATCACCACATACTTTCATTTTCAAACATCTGAAGTTTGTTGCTTATCATGTGTGTGTGTATATATACTGTATATATATATATATATATATATATATATATATATATATATATATATATATATGTGTGTGTGTGTGTTTGTGTGTATGCAGCACATTCAGCTATATATACATGTATATACAGCACATTCAGCTATATATGTGTGTGTATACAGCAAACACAAACATTTTTTTTCTGTGTTAAAGGTTGAAAAAATAATAATGCTAAAATCACTTTTTTTTGGGGGGGGGAGGGGCGGGGGGCCCTGCTTGGATTCTTGCACCTGGGCCCTGTGGTTTCTAGTTACGCCTCTGATCACACATCAAACAAGGACCACTTGAAAGGTGGAAAACACTTTGGAAAAACTCCTGCAGATCAATCTATATAAGTGTTTCTTATTGCAAAATATTTGCACACCTATTTTGTTATTATAATAAAGTAGTCTTTCTGGATAGAACAAAATATATCTCCTGGGACTATCTGTGGGACATTGTAGAGATGTGATTATGATGTTTCCCTACAGACCAACCTCACATGTAGAATTCATAACAAATCTTGTGGTCATGTCTCACGCTTGTTCCATTGTTATTTTTATTTTTTCACTTTAACTGTTTTTTTTTTTATGTTGTATTTTATATTATTATGATAAAATGGACTGGTTTTAGAGTTTTTTTTATTTTGAATTAATTTGTTCTGTATAGTTTTCAAGATGTTTTTTGATGGCAGTGGAACACTGAGAGGTGAATGGTTAAATGATAGATGCAGGTGCATTTTTTATAATAGAGCTTAAGGGGCCAATTTATCAATGTCTGTCCGACATGATATGCTGTAGAATATTGTCACGGATACCAGGCTGCAAGGGTTAAACCCCTACCCCCTATAACCTCACCCCTGTTGTTATCTAGTCTAGGGGGGGTAGTTATCAAGCCGTCAACCTCAAATACGCTGGAATTCCGCAGCGTATTAGTGGCGAGGCTGATTCGCCTTAGTTATCAAAGGCTACAGACCGGTAAAAGTAGAATTTTGTGACGTAAACTTCGATCCACCGGACTCAGTCCGACACAGATCGATTCTTACGTCACTACAGATGTTCCGCACACAAGTGCGGCACAATCTGACTACTTTTGCTAGTTATCAAAAAACTAGCCGGTACGCTCGGCACTTTTACGGCCCAGCGTACCTGGTTTTCAATCCGCCGCCCTGGAGGCGGCGGATCCCATAGGAATCAATGGGAGTCTGACCATAGCGAAAGTACAAGTTCGCTGCTGCCAGACATCCCATTGATTCCTATGGGAGATGTCTGCACCTAACACCCTAACATGTACCCCGAGTCTAAACACCACTAATCTGTCCCCCCTACACCGCCGCAACTAAATAAAGTTATTACCCCCTAAACCGCCGCTCCCGGAGCCCACCGACACTATAATAAATATGTTAACCCCTAAACCGCCGCTCCCGGAGCCCACCGCAAGCTACTCTATACAAATTAACCCCTAAACCGCCGCTCCCGGAGCCCACCGCCACCTACATTATACCTAGTAACCCCTATCCTGCCCCCCTTATACCGCCGCCCTCTATAATAAATTTATTAACTTCTATCCTGCCGATCCCGCACCTCGCCGCAACTAAATAAATAGTTTAACCCCTAAACCGCCGCTCCCGGACCCCCGCAACCTATATTAAATTTATTAACCCCTATCCTGCCCCCCCTACACCGTCGCCACCTATAATAAATTTATTAACCCCTATCCTGCCCCCCCTACACCGTCGCCACCTATAATAAATTTATTAACCCCTATCCTGCCCCCCCTACACCGTCGCCACCTATAATACATTTATTAACCCCTATCCTGCCCCCCACTACACCGCCGCCACTGTAATAAAATTATTAACCCCTAAACCTAAGTCTAACACTAACCCTAACACCCCCCTAACTTAAATATTAATTAAATAAATCTAAATAATATTTCTATTATGAACTAAATGAATCCTATTTAAAACTAAATACTTACCTTTAAAATAAACCCTAATATAGCTACAATATAAATAATAATTATATTGTAGCTATCTTAGGATTTATTTTTATTTTACAGGCACCTTTCAATTTATTTTAACTAGGTACAATAGCTATTTAATAGCTTACCTAGCTAAAATAAAGAGAAATGTACCTGTAAACTAAAAACTAACCTAAGTTACAATTACACCTAACACTACACTATACTTTAATAAATTATTCCTATTTAAAATAAATACTTACCTGTAAAATAAACCCTAAGATAGCTACAATATAATTAATAATTACATTGTAGCTTTCTTAGGATTTATATTTATTTTACAGTTAACTTGGTATTTATTTTAGCTAGTTAGAATAGTTATTAAATAATTATTAACTATGTAATAACTACCTAGCTAAAAGAAATACAAAATTACCTGTAAAATAAATCCTAACCTAATTTACAATTAAACCTAACACTACACTATCATTAAATCAATTAAATAAATTAACTACAAATAACTACAATTAAATACAATTACATAAACTAACTAAAGTACAAAAAATAAAAAAGCTAAGTTACAAAAAATAAAAAAAAATAAGTTACAAACATTTAAAAAAATATTACAACAATTTTAAGCTACTTACACCTAATCTAAGCCCCCTAATAAAATAACAAACCCCCCCAAAATAAAAAAATGCCCTACCCTATTCTACATTAAAAAAGTTCAAAGCTCTTTTACCTTACCAGCCCTTAAAAGGGCCTTTTGTGGGGGCATGCCCCAAAGAATTCAGCTCTTTTGCCTGTAAAAAAAAAATACAACCCCCCCAACATTAAAACCCACCACCCACATACCCCTAATCTAACCCAAACCCCCCTTAAAATAACCTAACACTAATCCCCTGAAGATCATCCTACCTTTAGTCGTCTTCACTCAGCCGAGCCACCGATGGAACTGAAGAGGAGACCCGGACCGACGAATGAAGGCTCCTTTAAGGGACGTCATCCAAGATGGCGTCCCTTCAATTCCGATTGGCTGATAGAATCCTATCAGCCAATCGGAATTGAAGGGACGCCATCTTGGATGACGTCCCTTAAAGGAGCCTTCATTCGTCGGTAGTCCGTCGGTAAAGAAGAATGTTCCGCGTCGGCGGGATGAAGATTCAAGACCCGGCTTGGAAGATGACATCGCCCGGATAGAAGACTTCTTCAGCGCTTCTTGGAAGATGACATCGCCCGGATGGAAGACTTTGGAGGATCACTTCTGCCGGTCCGGGTCTCCTCTTCAGTTCCATCGGTGGCTCGGCTGAGTGAAGACGACTAAAGGTAGGATGATCTTCAGGGGATTAGTGTTAGGTTATTTTAAGGGGGGTTTGGGTTAGATTAGGGGTATGTGGGTGGTGGGTTTTAATGTTGGGGGGGTTGTATTTTTATTTTACAGGCAAAAGAGCTGAATTCTTTGGGGCATGCCCCCACAAAAGGCCCTTTTAAGGGCTGGTAAGGTAAAAGAGCTTTGAAATTTTTTAATGTAGAATAGGGTAGGGCATTTTTTTATTTTGGGGGGGTTTGTTATTTTATTAGGGGGCTTAGATTAGGTGTAAGTAGCTTAAAATTGTTGTAATATTTTTTTAAATGTTTGTAACTTATTTTTTTTATTTTTTGTAACTTAGCTTTTTTTATTTTTTGTACTTT
Source organism: Bombina bombina (assembly GCF_027579735.1). Lineage (NCBI taxonomy): Eukaryota > Metazoa > Chordata > Amphibia > Anura > Bombinatoridae > Bombina > Bombina bombina. The sequence goes on along the minus strand of NC_069506.1, from coordinate 162,032,236 downwards.
AGTTAGTTTATGTAATTGTATTTAATTGTAGTTATTTGTAGTTAATTTATTTAATTAATTTAATGATAGTGTAGTGTTAGGTTTAATTGTAACTTAGGTTAGGATTTATTTTACAGGGAATTTTGTATTTCTTTTAGCTAGGTAGTTATTAAATAGTTAATAACTATTTAATAACTATTCTAACTAGCTAAAATAAATACAAAGTTACCTGTAAAATAAATATAAATCCTAAGATAGCTACAATGTAATTATTAATTATATTGTAGCTATCTTAGGGTTTATTTTACAGGTAAGTATTTAGTTTTAAATAGGAATAATTTATTAAAGTATAGTGTAGTGTTAGGTGTAATTGTAACTTAGGTTAGTTTTTAGTTTACAAGTACATTTCTCTTTATTTTAGCTAGGTAAGCTATTAAATAGTTAATAACTATTTAATAGCTATTGTACCTAGTTAAAATAAATTGAAATGTACCTGTAAAATAAAAATAAATCCTAAGATAGCTAGAATATAATTATTATTTATATTGTAGCTATATTAGGGTTTATTTTAAAGGTAAGTATTTAGTTTTAAATAGGATTAACTTAGTTAATAAGATAAATATTATTTAGATTTATTTAATTAATATTTAAGTTAGGGGGGTGTTAAGGTTAGTGTTAGACTTAGGTTTAGGGGTTAATAATTTTATTACAGTGGCGGCGGTGTAGTGGGGGGCAGGATAGGGGTTAATAAATTTATTATAGGTGGCGACGGTGTAGGCGGGGCAGGATAGGGGTTAATAAATTTAATATAGGTTGCGGCGGGTTCAGGGAGCGGCGGTTTAGGGGTTAAACTATTTATTTATTTGCGGCGAGGTGCGGGATCAGTAGGATAGGGGTTAATAACTTTATTATAGAGGGCGACGGTATAGGGGGGGCAGGATAGGGGTTACTAGGTATAATATAGGTGGCAGCGGTGTCCGGGAGCGGCGGTTTAGGGGTTAATACATTTATAAGACTTGCGGCGGGGTCTAGGAGCGGCGGTTTAGGGGTTAATACATTTATAAGACTTGCAGCGGGGTCTAGGAGCAGCGGTTTAGGGGTTAATACATTTATAAGACTTGCGGCGGGGTCTAGGAGCGGCGGTTTAGGGGTTAGTAACTTTATTTAGTTGCGGGGGGCTCCGGGGGCGCCGGTATAGGGGTAGAACAGTGTAGTTTAGTGTGAGTGCTTAGTGACAGGCTAGCAAGAAAGCTGTCAAACAGCCGAAGAGCAGCGAGATCGGATGAGTGATAACTCTCACAGTCTGCTGCTCATCGCCCCGCGGCTTTTTGACAGCTTTACTTGATAACTTAGGCAAATTTTTTCAGGTCCGCAGCGGCGATGTGAGGCGAGCTTAGGAGGGCGTATTGGGCCGGCGAAGGCAGGAAAGTTGACACGTTGATAACTACCCCCCTAGGTGTGAAGTGTCTTTATGTTATTGCGTGAGTCATCCATTGTCCTTTTGTAAGTCAGGATGTGATTAGAATCTTGTTTAACTAACCATTGTCTGATGTTTGTCTCATTGTATAATATTTGTTTCTATTTGTGTAGTAACTCCTCCCATTTGTTGGAAATGTATAAAAGCTGTGTTTTCTGTGCAATAAAGCAGTTCTTTTTTTTCACCTGAATGCTAGTCTGTCTAATCATTTAGGTGGGTTCCTGCTAGAATCACTTTCCTGGGCTACATAGCAGTTTGTTCCAGACAGCGGAAGGACCCGTTTGGCTGAGCTACCCAGCCAGGGTAGCCGGGGATCCGTCACACATATCATGTCCATCAGACATCGCTGAATAATGACAGCATACGCTGTCGACATTTAACATTGCACAAGCAGTTTACCAGAACTGCTTGTGCAATGCCGCCCCCTGCAGAGTGGCCGCTAGCAGGGGGTGTCAATCAGCCTGATCGCATAGGATCGGGTGGATTGATGTCCGCAGCCTCAGAGCAGGTGGACCAGTTATGGAGCAGCGGTCTTAAAGGGACACTGAACCCAAATTTTTTCTTTCGTGATTCAGATAGAGCATGCAATTTTAAGCAACTTTCTAATTTACTCCTATTATCAAATGTTCTTTATTCTCTTGGTATGTTTATTTGAAAAGCAAGAATGTAAGTTTAGATGCCGGCCCATTTTTGGTGAACAACCTGGGTTGTCTTTGCTGATTGGACAGCACCAATAAACAAGTGCTGTCCATGGTCTGAACCAAAACTTTGCTGGCTCCTTAGCTAAGATGCCTTCTTTTTCAAATAAAGATAGCAAGAGAACGAAGAAAAATTGATAATAGGAGTAAATTAGAAAGTTGCTTAAAATTGCACGCACTATCATGAAATAATAAAATTGGGTTCAGTATCCCTTTAAGACCACTGCTTCATAACTGCTGTTTCTGACGAGCCTGAAGGCTCTCACGGAAACAGGGGCATCAAGCTCCATTCGGAGAGAGGGAGGTAATTTAGGTACTCTGGAAATATATATATATATATATATATATATATATTGCTAACAGACCATTTATGCTCTTCATCAGATATATTTTAAGTATATTTAGTACAGTAACTTAGAGGTATTTAAATCATCTGAGACTGTGAAAAATCAAAATGGAATGCAAAATTCAAAATGACTGAACCTCAAGTTCCATATAAGTTGTGATCTGCTACACCCAGGAAATAATGAAGATTCTCTGAAAAACAGTTGCTCAAAGAGAACTAAGGTCAAAGGGACATTAATCTCTGGATCAGTGCAGGAGCTTATGGGTACCTGTCCCTAACTGACCACAAACAAATATTTATATATAACAATTTTTCTGTACTGTAACAAAATGTAAATTCTACCAAAAAAGACAGTTTTTAATTTTTATATATATATATATATATATATATACAGGTAGCCCTCAGTGTACGCCGGGGTTAGGTTCCAGAAGGAATGGTTGTAAATAGAAACCGTTGTAAATTGAAACCCAGTTTATAATGTAAGTCAAGGGGAAGTGAGGGAGTTCCAGGCCCCTCTCAAAATTGTCATAAGTAACACCTAATATACATTACTTTTAAAGCTCTGAAATTAAGACTTTAAATTCTAAACAGCATCATAAACCTAATAAAATAATCACACAACCCAGAATATATAATTAAACTAAGTTTAATGAACAAAAACATTTGCTAACAGCATTATTAACCTAATAAAATAATCACACAACACAGACTTTACTATAGTGCTCTCCATTGTTAGGATCTTAGATAATATCGGGTCTGCAACTATTCTATGCGTTCCAGTATGGACAGATTTATAGGCAGGAAGATCTTGTTCCTTTGAAAGTTGCTCGATAGCTCAGGTCTGGTTACACTGATTAATCTCCGCTTGCTTGTGTTGCATATCTTTGCTGCAACACAAGCGAACAGCTCCACCTACCGGCTATTTTAATCAATGCACTGCTTCTCAATGCTTTTCAATAGCAGTCACATGACTGAAAAAAAAGGTTTTTATTCTGAAACGGTGCAAATTGAACCGTTGTAAACCGAGGGCCACATATATACAGTATATATATATATATATATATATATATATATATATATATATATATATATATTTTCTCATGCAACATACTGTGAGTGCACTTCTCTCTGTATGTATTTAAACTCCCTATGGGAAAAAGGGGCAACCAGACGTGGACTCAGTGTGCTTAGAGGAATATGGCTACACCTCACAGACGAGGCCCAATGAAGGCCGAAACGATCGTCTGGGGTTGCTGTGTTCCTTGTTCAGAGAGGAATTGCCAGATATTTCGGCGCTGGACTGACCGTAATAGGCGGGATCAGACTAATGTACTACAGGAAAGTTCTACTCTGTGAAAAGCATTACTGGGCTAAAAAGTTGCACCCAGGGGGTAAATCGCCATAGAACAGGCTAACAGTGTTATTGAGCCAGTTGTTCATTCCTGTGAGTGCACTTCTCTCTGTATGTATTTAGTCTCCCTATGGGAAAAAGGGGCAACCAGATGTGGACTCCTTGCTCAGTGTGCTTAGAGGAATATGGCTACATCTCACTGACGAGGCCCAATAAAGGCCGAAACGATCGTCTGGGGTTGCTGTGTTCCTTGTTCAGAGAGGAATTGCCTGGTATTTCGGCGCTGGACTGACCGTAATAGGCGGGATCAGACTGATGTACTACAGGAAAGTTCTACTCTGTGAAAAGCATTACTGGGCTAAAAAGTTGCACCCAGGTGGTAAATCGCCATAGAACAGGCTAACAATGTTATTGAGCCAGTTGTTCATTCCTGTGAGTGCACTTCTCTCTGTATGTATTTAGTCTCCCTATGGAAAAAAGGGGCAACCAGACGTGGACTCCTTGCTCCGTGTGCTTAGAGGAATATGGCTACACCTCACTGACGAGGCCCAATGAAGGCCGAAACGATTGTCTGGGGTTGCTGTGTTCCTTGTTCAGAGAGGAATTGCCTGGTATTTCGGCGCTGGACTGACCGTAATAGGCGGGATCAGACTGATGTACTACAGGAAAGTTCTACTCTGTGAAAAGCATTACTGGGCTGAAAAGTTGCACCCAGGTGGTAAATCGCCATAGAACAGGCTAACAATGTTATTGAGCCAGTTGTTCATTCCTGTGAGTGCACTTCTCTCTGTATGTATTTAGTCTCCCTATGGGAAAAAGGGGCAACCAGACGTGGACTCCTTGCTCCGTGTGCTTAGAGGAATATGGCTACACCTCACTGACGAGACCCAATGAAGGCCGAAACGATTGTCTGGGGTTGCTGTGTTCCTTGTTCAGAGAGGAATTGCCTGGTATTTCGGCGCTGGACTGACCGTAATAGGCGGGATCAGACTGATGTACTACAGGAAAGTTCTACTCTGTGAAAAGCATTACTGGGCTGAAAAGTTGCACCCAGGTGGTAAATCGCCATAGAACAGGCTAACAATGTTATTGAGCCAGTTGTTCATTCCTGTGAGTGCACTTCTCTCTGTATGTATTTAGTCTCCCTATGGGAAAAAGGGGCAACCAGACGTGGACTCCTTGCTCAGTGTGCTTAGAGGAATATGGCTACACCTCACTGACGAGGCCCAATGAAGGCCGAAACGATCGTCTGGGGTTGCTGTGTTCCTTGTTCAGAGAGGAATTGCCTGGTATTTCGGCGCTGGACTGACCGTAATAGGCGGGATCAGACTGATGTACTACAGGAAAGTTCTACTCTGTGAAAAGCATTACTGGGCTAAAAAGTTGCACCCAGGTGGTAAATCGCCATAGAACAGGCTAACAATGTTATTGAGCCAGTTGTTCATTCCTGTGAGTGCACTTCTCTCTGTATGTATTTAGTCTCCCTATGGGAAAAAGGGGCAACCAGACGTGGACTCCTTGCTCCGTGTGCTTAGAGGAATATGGCTACACCTCACTGACGAGGCCCAATGAAGGCCGAAACGATTGTCTGGGGTTGCTGTGTTCCTTGTTCAGAGAGGAATTGCCTGGTATTTCGGCGCTGGACCGACCGTAATAGGCGGGATCAGACTGATGTACTACAGGAAAGTTCTACTCTGTGAAAAGCATTACTGGGCTGAAAAGTTGCACCCAGGTGGTAAATCGCCATAGAACAGGCTAACAATGTTATTGAGCCAGTTGTTCATTCCTGTGAGTGCACTTCTCTCTGTATGTATTTAGTCACCCTATGGGAAAAAGGGGCAACCAGACGTGGACTCCTTGCTCAGTGTGCTTAGAGGAATATGGCTACACCTCACTGACGAGGCCCAATGAAGGCCGAAACGATCGTCTGGGGTTGCTGTGTTCCTTTTTCAGAGAGGAATTGCCTGGTATTTCGGCGCTGGACTGACCGTAATAGGCGGGATCAGACTGATGTACTACAGGAAAGTTCTACTCTGTGAAAAGCATTACTGGGCTAAAAAGTTGCACCCAGGTGGTAATTCGCCATAGAACAGGCTAACAATGTTATTGAGCCAGTTGTTCATTCCTGTAAGTGCACTTCTCTCTGTATATATATATATACATATGTGAAAACACGGTGACACAGTGTTGTTTTGAAGTAAGTATAAGTCAAGTTGCCATGTCTTCAATGTAGTTTAATTTGTATTCACATTCAGTTTTCTATTCCTTTTTGTTCTATCACTTGAGACAGCTTGCTCTATGTTTAAAGACAACCTCTGAAGCATTTTGCAAAACAGGTAAATAAAACAAAATCTATAAAGTTCCATTTGCACTTAACACGAATTTGCAGAAAACTTGCATCATTCCTAAGCGCAACTTGTTCTTTCCACTCTCCAATACTGTAAACCTGTAAACATTACATTGTATATGTAAAATACCAATGGCCAGATTTAATAAGCAGCGGATGCTGCTGTCTCCGCCTGAGGTTTCCAGCTCGCCAGCTCGCCTTTTAGGTGGCGGACTGCAATCATCCCAATCCCGATACGATAGGGATGATTGACACCACCTGCTAGCGGCTGATTGGCTGTGAATGTGCAGGGGGCGGCATTGCACAAACATTTCATAAATCTACCCCATGTCTAAGGTGAATAAAATATACATTGCAATGTATTACATATTGTACCTCATGTGTCTCTTACAATTAGATAGAATCCAGCAATCTGAGGTACAGAGCTTTCCATGTAAAATTTTCTTTTCTTACCATAAAGGACTATACAGTTACAGTATCTGTAGTATCTGTGTTTATAAGTTCCTGACTGATTTCCTATTTAAAGTATAACTCTTTAACCCCTTAAGGACCAAGGACGTACGCCACACGTCCTCAAAAAAAATACACTTAATGACCGAGGACGTGTGGCGTACGTCCTTGGTCTGGAAAGCAGCTGGAAGCGATCCTGCTCGCTTCCAGCTGCTTTCCGGTTATTGCAGTGATGCCTCGATATGGAGGCATCCTGCAATAACCCCCCTTGGCCATCCGATGCAGAGAGAGCCACTCTGTGGCCCTCTCTGCACCGGACATTGGTGGCCGGTATCGTTGGTGGGTGGGAGCAAGGCTGGGAGGCGGGTGGGCGGCCATCGATGTGCCCAGTGGAGTGGAGGGGGGCGGGATCGGGGGCGGGAGGGGCGGGAGCGAGCACGGGAGCGCGCGCGTGCACGGGGGGCGGAGGGTGGGCGCGTGCACGGGGCGGGAGCGGGAGGGAACCGCTACACTACAGAAAATTAAAGTTTAAAAAGTACAAACAAATTACTTTTTGAAAGCTGTAAATAAACAGCTAAGCGATGTGGAAGGGGTGGGGGGTAGCTACACTGCAGAAAAGGGTTTTTTTTTTAAAAAAAGGCAAATTTTTTCACTAAACTGGGTACTGGCAGACAGCTGCCAGTACCCAAGATGGCGCCCATTAAGGCAGAGGGGGAGGGTTAGAGAGCTCTTTGGTGGGGGATCAGTAAGGCTGGGGGCTAAGGGGGGATCCTACACAGCAGCATATGTAAATATGCTATAAAAAAAAACACAAAAAAAGCCCAAATATAGCTTTTATTTTAGTACTGGCAGAGTTTCTGCCAGTACTTAAGATGGCGGGGACAATTGGGGGGTGGGGGAGGGAAGAGAGCTGTTTGGGAGGGATCAGGGGGTCTCATGTTTCAGGTGGGAGGCTGAGCTCTACACTAAAGCTAAAATTAACCCTGCAAGCTCCCTACAAGCTACATAATTAACCCCTTCACTGCTAGCCATAATACACGTGTGAAATGCAGCGGCATTTGGCGGCCTTCTAATTACCAAAAAGCAACGCCAAAGCCATATATGTCTGCTATTTCTGAACAAAGGGGATCCCAGAGAAGCATTTACAACCATTTGTGCCATAATTGCACAAGCTGTTTGTAAATGATTTCAGTGAGAAACCTAAAATTGTGAAAAATTTAACGTTTTTTTTTAATTTGATCGCATTTGGCGGTGAAATGGTGGCATGAAATATACCAAAATGGGCCTAGATCAATACTTGGGGTTGTCTACTACACTACACTAAAGCTAAAATTAACCCTAGAAGCTCCCTACATGCTCCATAATTAACCCCTTCACTGCTGGGCATAATACACGTGTAGTGCGCAGTGGCATTTAGCAGCCTTCTAATTACTAAAAAGCAACGCCAAAGCCATATATGTCTGCTATTTCTGAACAAAGGGGATCCCAGAGAAGAATTTACAACCATTTAAGCCATAATTGCACAAGCTGTTTGTAAATAATTTCAGTGAGAAACCAAAAGTTTGTGAAAAAATTTGTAAAAAAGTGAACGATTTTTTGTATTTAATCGCATTTGGCGGTGAAATGGTGGCATGAAATATACCAAAATGGGCCTAGATCAATACTTTGGGATGTCTACTAAAAAAAAATATATACATGTCAATGGATATTCAGAGATTCCTGAAAGATATTAGTGTTCTAATGTAACTAGCGCTAATTTTGAAAAATAATGGTTTGGAAATAGCAAAGTGCTACTTGTATTTATGGCCCTATAACTTACAAAAAAAGCAAAGAAGATGTAAACATTGGGTATTTCTAAACTCAGGACAAAATTTAGAAACTATTTAGCACGGGTGTTTTTTGGTGGTTGTAGATGTGTAACAGATTTTGGGGGTCAAAGTTAGAAAAAGTGTGTTTTTTTCAATTTTTTCCTCATATTTTATAATTTTTTTTATAGTAAATTATAAGATATGATGAAAATAATGGTATCTTTAGAAAGTCCATTTAATGGCGAGAAAAACGGTATATAATATGTGTGGGTACAGTAAATGTGTAAGAGGAAAATTACAGCTAAACACAAACACCGCAAAAATGTAAAAATAGCCTTGGTCCCAAACGGACAGAAAATGGAAAAGTGCTGCGGTCATTAAGGGGTTAAAAAAGTTAATGTGTAAAATTATTCTTAATCACGGCAGAGTTTTTAAGTGGGCAGTTTTGCTTAATAGTCATGAAATCTATTTGTGCATGAATAAGTTATCATTTGCTCTTTTATTATTAATAAGACTATTTGATAGAGAAGATAGAAGAACTTGCAAAGAACCAAAATAAAAAGATAAAGCAAGCTGGCACTCATAAGCCATATGAAAGGAAATTTGATTGGTTCTTGGTTAAAGTTGAAGTATTATTTAAAAGTACATTAAACTAAAAGGGACAGTCTACACTTTAGTCAACTTAAAGTCTTACCTTAGATTAAGCTGCAAAAAGCATCCTGCACCTTTTCTATATCATGCAACAGGAACGGTAAAAAAGTTATTTTAAAATTAATATTGTTTCGAGTCACATTGAAATGGCTGCCAAGCTCCACCCACTAATGACATCACAAACTGGGCTGCAAATGGCATCCAATCACAAAAGGCTCACTAGATGGATTGAACAGACTGTCAATGCTATCCAGCAGAGTGCCTAGATGCAGCCCAGATCGTTATGTCATCAGTGGGCGGAGCTTGGCAGCCATTTCAAGCAGGCCAGAAACAATATTCATTTTAAAATAACTTTTTTAGTGTTACTGCTGCATGATATAGAAAGGGTGCAGGAGGCTATTTGCAGCTTAATCTAAGGTAAGACTTTAAGATGACTAAGGTGCAGACTGTCCCTTTAAAACCAAATTTGCTTTAAAATGTTCTTGTGCCCTTTATACCCCATCCTTAGATGTCACAGTACAAATAACATAATTATGTGTGACGCAGTTGGCCTAGCTCTGCTACATGATAGTTGCTTAGGTTTCTTAGGCCAAATCGGAAGAGATACGATATATATGTATTTCAAAGCTTTTTAATGGGTGTATCCCATAAGTACTCAAAAACAAAGCTTCCGAGTCTAGTAAAGTTCTCCTGGAAAAGGCCAAGATTTAACAAAGGACATCAAGAGAACGATGCAAATTTCATAATAGAAGCAAATTGAAATGTATTTATTTTCTGTACTTTTTGAATAATGAAAGCTAATGTTTTGCTTCCATGTCCCTTTGATGTATGATTAATACATGGTTATTTTTCAGTCACAAACCAGCAATGCATTAATGGTCCAAAGTTGAAAATAGCTACTAAACCAATTAGGGATGTCATATGTGTGTAGCAACTAGTCACTGGCTATATTTAGTTCTGGATTGTCAGCATATTGTTGCACAGAAGCTAATGTGTTTAACCATATTAAAGCATTTTATTATTTCTGCTTTATGTCTCTTTCATGCCTATACCCTGATTTGTGTTAACCTATGAAACCACTTCTTCTTCCCAAATTATTTCTAAGCTGCGAAAGGGTTATTAGACATAGAAAGTAGTTTAAAAATAAAAAAAATCATACCTTTTTTACGTTACTATTAAAGAAAGATTACATAACTGGTTTGTTTTATACATTTCAAGAAACCATTAGAATCATATTTCAACAATATATATATATATATATATATATATATATATATATATATATATATATATATATATATATATATAAATATATATATAAATACTGTATATTTATATATATATATATATATATATATATATATATGTATATATATATATAGCTCTGTAAAATTTTAATAGACAGCTGCAAAATTATCAGTTTCTTTGGTTTTACTATGTATAGGTATGTGTTTGAGTAAAATGAACATTTTTGTTTTATTCTATAAATTACTGACAACAATTCTCCAAAATTCTAAATAAAATATTGTCATTTAGAGCATTTATTTGCAGAAAATGAGAACTGGTCAAAATAACAGAAAAACTGTTTTTCAGACCGCTAAAAATGCAAAGAAAACAAGTTCATATTAATTTTTAAACAACACAATACTAATGTTTGAACTTAGCAAGAGTTCCAGTTAGGTTTACGAGAGCCAGGTTCTTGCTATTGCTCAAGTGTAAGGGGAGGTCACACTAAATGTAGCCTATAGAAGCTGTTTTTCTGGTTTTTTAATACTGCATACAAATATCCTGTATTTTCTGGTCGTATTCTAATAGAGAGACTTAGAAATAAGTATATATGGTCATTATACCATTGCTAAAACAACAAATCTAATCCTGGCCTAAGACTTTTGCACAGTACTATCTATCTATTAGGGCTGCACGATTAATCGCATATGCGATTTAAAACCGCGATTAATCGCAGCAATTTTAAAAACGTGAGGAGTCGCAATTTTTTCCTACATAAAAAATTCCTTTCGAAGTGGCTGTAATGCATTATTTTATTTGTGATTTCTTGCAAACCAGCTCCATCTAGTGGTTGCTTTTAGCACACATTTGTAAAATGGCTCTTTTACTTTCACTTTCTGTTCTCATAAGCAGCTGAACAATCTAGAAATCTAAAAGCAGAGCCCATGCAGGAATGAAGAGCAGAGAAAGCCACTTACTTATATTTCCCCCTAGGGATGTCTGCAGTCTGAAACTTAGGGTATGTAAACATTATGGAACCTCCCACACAATCTCCTGATCTCTGAGAAATGGCTTAAATACATAGCAGATGCAGTTAACCCCACGGCTCCCAAAAAGGCTAAAACTGTGGTCCCCTCTGCTGCTGGGTTAACTTAACTGCATCTACAATGTATTTTATATAAGCAAGGCACAGCATTTCTGAAAGGAGCAGCCCCCCACCCCTTCTGCTATATGCCTGTGATGGATTCCTGGACAGGAGCAGGGCTCATTTTCAGTCAAATTAAAATGTTTAAAAAAAGAAGAATAAAAAAATAAAATATATATATATATATATATATATATATATGTATATATATATATGTGTGTGTATGTGGCTTACACTGCTTCATTTGTTAATCATACCACTGTCCACAGTTAGAATGACTGTCCAAGAAAACATGACAATGTTGTGTGTCATAAGACCTAATAACTGGCTAGTGGCTACTATTTAATCACATCACAGGCAGCAAATTTTATTTTAACTATTTTGTGGTTTGTATTTTTATGCTCCAAGAGTGTATTGGACATTAAGAAACATGTACATTAAGATTCTGTAGTGTTAAATAAACTTTAGAATGCAAAATGAAGGTGTTATAGTCATTTATAAGAAAATTGCGATTTTTTTTTTTGTCCATATCGCCCAGCCCTACTATCTATCTATCTATCTATCTATCTATCTATCTATCTATCTATCTATATATATATAGAAGGAAACAGAGAAATATGCTCAGTCCTATTAGTTAGAGGTGTGAAGGCTCAGCAGTGAGAGTGATGAATGCACAAATCATGGTGCATTATGAAACAGTTAAAGTCAGTCACAGTTCAGTTATGAGGTAACAAAGTTGATAATGAAATCGGGCATGTGTCGCTCAATCCTCCGTGTGTGACAGGTGGGGAGCGACAGGAGAAGAAAGAAAGCTGGACAAAAATGGTGTCACGTACACCTATAGTTAGCGTCCTCTGTTTAGTAGTCAGATTAGTTCCGGAATCAGAGTGCACGGATGGTACCGCAATGAGGCTCCTCCTAGTGATGACGTGCGAGAGGGACGGCCAAGTAAACGGTAACACTCACAAGCTGTGAAGGGGGTACCTCTGTGAATCATCATTGCTGGTAACGAAGACAAGTGCTGAACAGGTTCCAATCCTCAGGGCAAGCTCTCTGATGAAGCACACTGAGCAAGTGCGAAACGCATCAGATCTATAACTACTAAGCCTTGTACACTGTTTGTGCTCCACTTTGAAAGCTTGAATAAAACCACTTGGTTATCGGTTCCAGTCAGTCCTCTTTCCTTTTTTCTTTGTGTATATATATATATATATATATATATATCTTTTCTATAGCTAATAGTAAAGTTTTTTTCATTTTCAGCATAAGTGGGGATCACTGGCAAAATCAGCTATTTCAAATGTTAAAATAAAGGTAAATGAGTTATTTTTTTATTTTTTTATAAACAATTGAATACACCCCTAACAGGTAAAATGGATAATTGTGAACACATTTATTAAAGTGGCGAACACATTTACAGTACACTTTTCCTTTAATGGTGATATTAAAAAAGCTACATCAAAAAGTTGCTATGCATTTTAAGATGTTGTGGAACCCATATACTATACCTCTGTTATTTATAAAAAGATGTAGCAAGGCACAAAAGCATAATCATACACAGCAGGCTAAGCAGCTTCACCTCTGGGTGACAACACAGACACAACTGACATGTATTTGTGTAATGCAGAACTATTCTGCCATTATCATGCATTACTACAGCTTTGTCTTAGCAACATAAACAAGAGAAGGCAATAATTCCATATCCTATGCCATGGTAACACGTAAAAAAAAAAAAAAACACAGAAAAAAATGTTAAATAGTGTCATTATCAACCATTCTGAGGCTATTAAGGTTCTTTCTAATAGCAGTCAAAATATTTAATGGAAGCCTGATTAAAGGTTTATCTTCAAGTTATGAATCTTTAAAGAAGTACTAACTGACTGGCTGACTGACTGACTCATCAACGCCCAGCTCAAACCGTTTAACCTAGGAACGTGAAATTTAGAAGGTACATTGTTTTTATGACGTAGGCATTCACTAAGGAAGGATTTTTGGAAATTACATCCATAAGGGGGTGAAAAAGGGGGTGAATTTTTTTATGAGGTTAGCTTTATCTCAAAAATCGAAGATGCTACAGATGTGAAAATTGGTATTTAGATTCTCCTTTAAAAATAAAGAAACAAGTGTTTTACGATTTACCGAAAATACACTTAAGGGGGGTGAAAAGGGGAGGGGTTATTTATGAGGATACCTATATCTAAAAAAACAAAGATGTTACAGACGTGAAAATTGGTATTTAGATTCACCTTTAAAAACAGAAAAACACATGTTCTATCATTTCCAGTAAATCCACTTAAGGGGGATGAAAAGGGGGGGGGGGGGGTGATTTATGAGGATACCTAGCTCAAAAACCAAAGATGTTACAGAAGTTAAAATTGGTATTTAGATTCTCCTTTAAAAATAAAGAAACATGTGTTTTACCATTTTCCGAAAATCCACTTAAGGGGGGTGAAAAGGGGAGGGGTTATTTATGAGGATAGCTATATCTCAAAAACTAAAGATGTTACAGATGTGAAAATTGGTATTTAGATTCTCCTTTAAAAATAAAGAAACACGTGTTTTACCATTTTCCGAAAATCCACTTAAGGGGGTGAAAAGGGGAGGGGCTATTTATGAGGGTCCCTATATCTCAAAAACCAAAGATGTTAGAAAACAAATTTCTTGCTCCTAACATCAGGAGTTCTCAAGGTATGGATGTCACTAAAAAAAATAATACTCTTTTTTCATATCTGACAGTTGAGTCATAATATATAATTACAATTTAATATTAAAGTAATTGTAAGCAGAATAATAATAACATATTTTTGATGTGCCAGACGGGCACCCTGCCCAAAACTTAGATCATTGGTACCCATGTACGACAATTAACGAAAACTCACAAAGTTCATGTCAGAGAGTCACGTGAGGGCACACGTCATTGCGAGTAGTTGTGTTTTTCCCAATTTTGTTGCAAATCACAAAATCCACACGAGAGAAGCCACGGGCAACAGCTAGTAATTGATAAAGGTACAAATATGTATACTAATTCTTCTTAAAAAAGTTTGTAAACTTAAAGGATAAAAATATCAAAATTTATATGTGCATGAAAGCATTTAAGTTTCAAATGGAATATTTTTGCAATAAACTGCTATTAGCTAAAATGTTTCTAGTAAAAGCTATTTATGTTTTAAAGCAGTATATGCACATATGCTCATATGCTATGATTGCCCAGTGCACCAGCATTTGAACACCACACCTTCTTAGAGAGTTAGCAGCGCCTTTTATGATACAAATTAAATGAACACTGATGTATTAAACACAACCGCCAGCTGTCCAGGCAGACATGGTGTTTGAATTCTGAATCTCTAGTTACAAATAGCATATGTGCATATGTAGCTTAAACCAAAGGCTAAACTACAGGGGGTGCAGAGGTCGCAATTGCGACTGGGCCGCCAAGGGACACTGCCTACACTGATATCATGTGAGTGTGACATGATGCTTCACTAGTGTCTCTGACTACAGGGGTTAGTCTTTCTGTTTTAGCCATTGGTGTTTATGTGTGTATTTATGCATGTATGTGTGTGTGTATGTTTGTGGAACCAGCAAATTACAGACCTTGTTACTACAGCATGGGGGGGTGGGGGGTAAACAGTGTCGCTATACAGTACCACTATATACAGTACGGGGGGCTGGACCATGTAATAAAGTAATAGGGTGGGTAGAGTCAGGCCAGCCATCTCACCGGCAGATTACAGACTGTGTCACTGACTCACTATATACAGTACTGGTGGGTTAAACAGTGTCACTATATACAGTAATAGGGGGTCAGACCATCTCACAGACTGTGGGCACAGGGTACCTCCTTTTGCAGACATGTAATCTGATTAACATTTTTTTTCTGTGTTAAATATAAACAAAATTATATTTAAAATTAAAATGTATTCATGCACATTATAATTTTGATTCAAAAGAAAACAAGCAAAAGAAACTTACAAAGGAGTGTACGGAAAAGCACTCACTACACTGCTAGGTATGGTGCAGGGTGGAACAACAAATATGAAAATGGACCCCGAAAGAAGGGGTAGGAGTTAAAACATATCCTATATAATAAACGGCCAAGTATGTTAGTCAGATGCAGTCATGCACAGTAGAGATTGCACGAGGACAAACATACCTGGCCGTTTAGATCCTGACAGCAGAGAGAATAAAGCAAGGCTAAAGCGGCGTGTCAGGGGGCATGGCCGGGCATGGCGAGGGACGTGGTCGGGTGGGGTGCCACGATGGGGGCGTGGCCAGGTGGGCCATGAGAGAGAGAGAGCAAAGGGTTTGAAAGAGAGAGCCAGAGAGAGGAAGAGAGAGCAAGAGAGGGGGCAAGAACAAAAGAATGGGGGGAGAGAGAGCAAAAGAAAGGGAGAGAGAGGTGAAAAGAGAGGGGGGAGAGAGGCCAAAAGAGAGGGGGGAGAGAGAGCAAAAGAGAGGGGTGAGAGAGCCAAAGAGGGGGGAGAGAGCCAAAGAGGGGGAAGAGAGAGCAAAAGAGGGGGGAGAGAACCAAAGAGGGGGGGAGAGAACAAAAGAGAGGGGGGAGAGAGCGCAAAGGAGAGAGAGCAAAAGAGGGGGAAGAGAGAGCAAAATAGGGGGGAGAGAGAGCAAAATAAAGGGGGGAGAGAGCCAAAGAGGGAGGAGAGAGAACAAAAGAGAGGGGGAGAGAGCCAAAGAGGGGGGGGAGAGAACAAAAGAGAGGGGGGAGAGCACAAAGGAGAGAGAGCAAAAGAGGGGGAGAGAGAGCAAAATAGGGGGAAGAGAGAGCAAAATAAAGGGGGGACAGAGCCAAAAAGGGAGGAGAGAGAACAAAAGAGAGGGGAGAGAGAGCGCCAAAGAGGGGGGAGAGAGAGCAAAAGAGAAGGGGGGGAGAGAGAAAAAGAGAGGGGGAGATAGAGCAAAAGAGAGGGGAGAGAGAGAGCAAAAAAGAGGGGGAGAGAGAGCAAAAGAGAGGGGGAGAGAAAAATAGGGGAGAGAGAGATAACAAAAGAGGGGGGGAGAGAGAGCAAAAGAGAGGGGGAGAAAGCAAAACAGAGGGGGAGTGAGAGAGCAAAAAATAGGGGGGAGAGAGAGAGCAAAAAAGAGAGGGGAGAGAGAGCAAAATAAAGGGGGGGAGAGAGAGAGCAAGGGGTGGGACCGCTGTACTGCAAAAATGGCCCGTGTAGAAGATTTATTAAAACCACAAATTGGGCAAAAAAAAGCCTTTATTATTCATCAGAAAACCGCATCAAAAGTAAAGGTACTGGTATTGGCACGTCATGTCAGAAGTGTGGAATTTATAAATTTCCTTTGATGTATAATCTGCTCTCACTATCTCTTTAAGTAGAGGCATTCCGTTTTTTCGTATGCCCCTCTATAGGTACTACTACAACTTTGGATGATGCAATAGGCATCACCTACACACCTACTATTGGACCTATCAGCTAGCAGAGAGGAAGCTTTGTCATCCAATTTCAGCCTATAATAAGCAGGAAAGAATGTGGCGCCCCCACCATTGAGAAAGCCTATGGGTGAAACATGTCAGGGCAGTCAGAAACTCTGATTCTCTTTTGTTTTTTAATCTTGCAAATTGGGACAACCTTATGCCTAATATTTAAATATTGAATACCCTCTACCGTACCGCACTTACTGTAATACTGTCAAACACCAAACGGCTTACGTTTTCATTGTGGCTTGCCCCTGGAAGATTGGTTCCATTTGATAATTATGTAACTTTTGATTATTTTGATAGTACTTCAGCTCCTAATTAATAACATTGGTGCAATATGTGCGCCCCTCTCTAAAATAACTCAGTACAATAATACTACGTTCAACTATATTTCAATTACCAACATAATCTTGGCTGCAAAATGTGCGCCTAGATTGTTAACTAAGTAGTATTTACATGATAAATTGGTGTTAGATCACTACCTTCTCAAACAATATCTTCGCTTCTAGTTAGTAACACTGGTGCAAATATGTGCGCCTTTTTCAAAATAATTCAGCACTAAAATATAACTCTCAACAACATAATTTTGGCTGCAAAATGTGTGCCTAGTTTATAAACGAAGCATTTTTTGCATTACACATTGGTGTTAGATTATACCCGATACCATAGAAATTTAAACACTAACACCTAGATTTTGAGTTTTGCGACCGTTAGCTACGCGTCTTTTTTTCTAGCGCTGCTTCTAAACAACGCTGGTATTGAGAGTTGGCTGCGTTAGGTATTGAAGGTATTGAAGGGCTGCGTTAGGCTCCAAAAAGGGAGCGTAAAGGCATATTTACCGCCACTTCACCTCTCAATACCAGCGTTGCTTACGGTAGCGGCTAGCTGGAAAAACGTGCTTGTGCACGATTCCCCCATAGGAAACAATGGGGCAGTTTGGGCTGAAAAAAAACACCTGCAAAAAAGCAGCGTTCAGCTCCTAATGCAGCCCCATTGTTTCCTATGGGGAAACAATTTCTAAGTCTGCACCTAACACCCTAACATGAACTCCGAGTCTAAACACCCCTAACCTTACACTTATTAACCCCTAATCTGCCGCCCCCGCTATCGCTGACACCTGCATTACACTATTAACCCCTAATCTGCCGCTCCGGACACCGCCGCAACCTACATTATACCTATGAACCCCTAATCTGCTGCCCCCAACATCGCCGACTCCTACATAATATTTATTAACCCCTAATCTGCCCCCCCCAATGTCGCCGCTACCTTACCTACACTTATTAGCCCGTAATCTGCCGACCGGACCTCGCCGCCACTCTAATAAAGTTATTAACCCCTAAACCGCCGCACTCCCGCCTTGCAAACCCTATAATAAATAGTATTAACCCCTAATCTGCCCTCCCTAACATCACTGCCATCTAACTTCAAGTATTAACACCTAATCTGCCGACTGGACCTCGCCGCTACTATAATAAATGTATTAACCCCTAAAGCTAAATCTAACCCTAACCCTAACACCCCCCTAAATTAAATATAATTTTATTCTAAAGAAATAAATTAACTCTTATTAAATAAAGTATTCCAATTTAAAAATAAATACTTACCTGTAAAATAAACCCTAATATAGCTACAATATAACTAATAATTATATTGTAGCTAGCTTAGGGTTTATTTTTATTTTACAGGCAACTTTGTATTTATTTTAACTAGGTACAATAGCTATTAAATAGTTATTTACTATTTAATAGCTACCTAGTTAAAATAATTACAAAATTACCTGTAAAACAAATCCTAACCTAAGTTACAATTAAACCGAACACTACACTATCAATAAATTAATTAAATAAATTAACTACAATTACCTACAATTAAATAAACTAAACTAAATTACAAAAAAAAAAAAAACTGTTCCGATCAGCCAATAGAATGCGAGCTCAATCTGATTGGCTGATTGGATCAGCCAATCCGATTGAACTTGAATCTGATTGGCTGATTGAATCAGCCAATCAGATTTTTCCTACCTTAATTTCCGATTGGCTGATAGAATCCTATCAGCCAATCAGAATTCGAGGGACGCCATCTTGGATGATGTCACTTAACCCCTTAATGACCAGACCATTTTTCAATTTTCTTACCCTTAATGACAATGGCTATTTTTACATTTCTGCAGTGTTTGTGTTTAGCTGTAATTTTCCTCTTACTCATTTACTGTACCCACACATATTATATACCGTTTTTTCTCGCCATTAAATGGACTTTCTAAAGATACCATTATTTTTATCATATCTTATAATTTACTATAAAAAAAAATATAAAATATGAGGAAAAAATTGAAAAAACACACACTTTTTCTAACGTTGACCCCTAAAATCTGTTACACATCTACAACCACCAAAAAACACCCATTCTAAATAGTTTCTAAATTTTGTCCCAAGTTTAGAAATACCCAATGTTTACATGTTTTTTGCTTTTTTTGCAAGTTATAGGGCAATAAGTACAAGTAGCACTTTGCTATTTCCAAACCACCTTTTTTCAAAATTAGCGCTAGTTGCATTGGAACACTGATATCTGTCAGGAATCCCTGAATATCCCTTGACATGTATATATTTTTTTTTAGAAGACATCCCAAAGTATTGATATAGGCCCATTTTGGTATATTTCATGCCACCATTTCACCACCAAATGCGATCAAATAAAAAAAATTGTTGACTTTTTCACAATTTTTTTCACAAACTTTAGGTTTCTCGCTGAATTTATTTACAAACATCTTGTGCAATTATGGTATAAATGGTGTTAAATACTTCTCTGGGATCCCCTTTGTTCAGAAATAGCAGACATATATGGCTTTGGCATTGCTTTTTTGTAATTAGAAGGCTGCTAAATGCCACTGCACACCACGCATGTATTATGCCCAGCAGTGAAGGGGTTAATTAAGGAGCTTGTAGGGAGCTTTTAAGTTTAATTTTAGCTTTATTGTAGTGTAGTAGACAACCCAAATTATTGATCTAGGCCCATTTTAGTATATTTCATGCCACCATTTCCCCGCCAAATAAGATCAAATAAAAAAAAACTGTTATATTTTTCACAATTTTAGGTTTCTCACTGAAATTATTTGCAAACAGCTTGTGCAATTATGGTACAAATGGTTGCAAATGCTTCTCTAGGATCCCCTTTGTTCAGAAATAGCAGACATATATGGCTTTGGCGTTGCTTTTTGGTAATAATAAGGCCGTTAAATGCTGCTGCGCACCACACTTGTAATATGCCCAGCAGTTAAGGGGTTAATTAGGTAGCTTGTAGGGTTAATTTTTAGCTTTAGTGTAGAGATCAGCCTTCCATCTGACACATCCCACCCCCTGATCCCCCCTGACCCCCCTCAAACAGCTCTCTTCCCTCCCCCACCCCACAATTGTCCCCGCCATCTTAAGTACTGGCAGACAGTCTGCCAGTACTGAAATAAAAAGCATTTTTTTTTTTTAATTATTATTTTCTTCATACAGTCTGCAGTGATGGATCCCCCTTACCTCAAAACCTCCCTGATCCCCCCATACATCTCTCTAACCCTCCCCCCTACCTATTTGCCGCCATCTTGGGTACTGGCAGCTGTCTGCCAGTACCCAATTTGCCCCCAAAAATAGTTTTTTTTTACTTTTTTTATTTAAAACATTAGTTTTCTGTAGTGTAGCTGCCCACCCTCAATAATCTACATCCCTCCCCCTCCCAGATCCCTTACTTAACAACAGAGATCCCTTCCTTCAATTGCATGATCGTTTTTTTTTTTACAGGAGTGCATAAGTTGCGTGCGCGCGCACGCGAGCGCACTCCGCCCCCCCGCCCCCCCCCGGCCGCAACCGCCGACAGAACAATATTTGAGCCGATCGGGCAACAACTTTGAGAAAAAAAGGCAACGCAATTGAGAGGAGTAGCTCCCACCCACCAACGAATGTGTGAGCCGCAATAGCCGATGCAGAGAGGGCCACAGAGTGGCCCTCTCTGCATCGGTGGGTAAAATATGGGATTGCAGTGATGGCTCAATGTTGAGGCATCACTACAATCCCTTGTAAGCAGCTGGAAGCGATCATGATCGCTTCCAGCACTGCAAACAACAGAGGACGTACCAGGTACGTCAATTGTCATTAAGGGGAGCTTTTCCTATGACGTACCTGGTATGTCCTCTGTCATTAAGGGGTTAAAGGAACCTTCATTCGTCAGTCGTTGGGGAAGGAGGATGTTCCGCGCCAAAAGTCTTGAAGATGGAGCCGCTCCTCGTCGGATGGATGAAGATAGAAGATGCCGCTTGGATGAAGATGTCTGCCGGTCTGGATGTCCTCTTCTGCCCGAATAGGATGAAGACTTCTGCAGCTCCGGATGTCTTCTTTTGGTCCATCGGTGCCCGGTTGGGTGAAGACGACTCAAGGTAGGGAGATCTTCAGGGGGGTAGTGTTAGGTTTATTTAAGGGGGGTTTGGGTTAGAGTAGGGGTATATGGGTGGTGGCTTGTAATGTTGGGGGGTGGTATTGTGTTTTTTTACAGGCAAAAGAGCTGATTTCTTTGGGGCATGCCCCGCAAAAAAGCCCTTTTAAGGGGCTGGTAAGGTAATAGAGCTGTTAACTTTTTTAATTTAGATTAGGGTAGGGAATTTTTTTTATTTTGGGGGGCTTTGTTATTTTATTAGGGGGCTTAGAGTAGGTGTAATTAGCTTAAAATTCTTGTAATCTTTTTTTATTTTTTGTAATTTAGTGTTTGTTTGTTTTTTTAATTTAGTTTAGTTTATTTAATTGTAGGTAATTGTAGGTAATTTATTTAATTTATTTGATTATATTGTAGTGTTAGGTTTAATTGTGACTTAGGTTAGGATTTATTTTACAGGTAATTTTGTAATTATTTTAACTAGGTAGCTATTAAATAGTAAATAACTATTTAATAGCTATTGTACCTAGTTAAAATAAATACAAAGTTGCCTGTAAAATAAATATAAATCCTAAAATAGCTACAATATAATTATTCATTATATTGTAGCTATATTAGGGTTTATTTTACAGGTAAGTATTTAGTTTTAAATAGGAATACTTTATTTAATAAGAGTTAATTTATTTCGTTAGAATAAAATTATATTTAACTTAGGGGGGGTGTTAGGGTTAGGGTTAGACTTAGCTTTAGGGGTTAATACATTTATTATAGTAGCAGCGAGGTCCGGTCGGCAGATTAGGGGTTAATACTTGAAGTTAGGTGGCGGCGATGTTAGGGAGGGCCGATTAGGGGTTAATACTTTTTATTATAGGGTTTGCAAGGCGGGAGTGCGGCGGTTTATGGGTTAATACATTTTTTAGAGTAGCGGCAAGGTCCAGTCGGCAGATTAGGGGTTAATAAGTGTAGTTAGGTAGCGGCGACATTGGGGGGGGGCAGATTAGGGGTTAATAAATATTATGTAAGTGTCGGCGATGTTAGGGGTAGCATATTAGGGGTTCATAGGGATAATGTAGGTGGCGGCGATGTGCGGTCAGCAGATTAGGGATTAAAATGTTTTATTATAGTGGCAGCGATGTGGGGTACCTCGGTTTAGGGGTACATAGGTAGTTTATGAGTGTTAGTGTACTTTATAGCACAGTAGTTAAGAGCTTTATAAACCGGCCCAGAAAGCTCTTTTTTCTGCGGCTGGAGTCTTGTCGGTAGAGGGTCTAATGCATTGCTCACTTCAGCCAAGACTCTAAATACCGGTGTTAGGAAGATCCCATTGAAAAGATAGGATACGCAATTGGCGTAAGGGGATCTGCGGTATGGAAAAGTCGCGGCTGGAAAGTGAGTGTTAGACCCTTTCCTGGCTGACTCTAATTACCAGCGGGCGGTAAAAAGCAGCGTTAGGACCCCTTAACGCTGCTTTTGATGGCTACCGCAGAACTCTAAATCTAGGCGTAACTTAGGTTATGAGTATTCTTTGCTTTCTTTTATTTACTAAAACGCCAATTGTAATAACTGTTGCATTACTAGTGTACTACCACTGAACTTAGAACGCAGATACACTAGATATATGGGCTGCAAATGTGCGCTCAGATTGTAAATCTAAATCTAACCTTTTTCTTACCATATATTGGTGTTAGATCATTATCGCTATTATAGCTATTTACTCTCAACTTGAGTTACAACTTACAAGTAACACCTTTGACATATATCTTTGACATATACCTGATAAAACCTGAGCATCGATGTACTAACATAAGACAACTATTAGTTATACTCTAACCATCTTTTGTCTTATATATCAGGAGTGTATATATACATACATATTTCCTTGCCAGGGGAACCTACCCTGGTTCCACACTTCTGACAGGACGTGCCAGTACCAGTACCCTTACTTTTGATACGGTTTTCTGATGAATAATAAAGGCTTACTTTTGCCCAATTTGTGGTTTTAATACATCTTCTTATTTTACTAGTTTATTAAAAGTTATGTTTTAACCCCTCCCCCTTCTTTCGGGGTCCATTTTCATATTTGTTGTTCCACCCTGCACCATACCTAGCAGTGTAGTGAGTGCTTTTCCGTACACTCCTTTGCAAGTTTCTTTTGAATTTATCTCCAGTGTACAGCACCTTTTCCTACAATAGGACATTAGTATTTGTGGATATAATAATAAAACACAAATGACCAATTAATATTGGGAAACTACACACGTAGTGCCATCAGTTATTTTTTCTCAATAACATTATAATTTTGACCTTTCTATCCTCTTAAATCGTGGCCCCACAAGAGGAAGAGATTCTACTTCTCCAAAAAGTCATTGTACTCATATTTCATTAGAATGAATTACTCAGTACGTTATTATGCCATCACTTGGGAGAAATGTATTGGGAAATAAACTTTTATGATTTAGAGATGGTACAATTAAAAAATAAATCCAGGTTACTTCTATTGTCAAATTTACCTCTTTCTCTTTGTATCCTTGTTGAAACTTAGCCCCATTCCTTTAGAGCATACTGCGGAAGGCTCAAGATTATACATGTGCCCTAAGCACTATATGACAGCTATGTTAGCAGCAATTGGTTCCATTATTAAGCAGCAGAGGCTGCTTTGGAGCCGTGTGGTGCAGGCTCATTCATTGTATAACCACTGCTTCTTAAGATCTCCGTCACCCCAAAGGGGGCGGAGTAAAATTAAATCAAACTCATTTGTTTGGGATGATTAACAGATCAAACTCTCCAATAAACAATTAGAGGGGGAAGTGCTGCACAAAGATTTCCTTGTGCAGTGATAAGTGTGGGTATCATATAAACAACATCGGCCATTGTCTGTTTGCTGTAACCACTGGTGAACAGGTTCCCTAGCTGGGAACTTTATCTGCCCATCCATTGATAACTGGGCCCATTGTCTGTAACAGTGTTCTATATCAAGCTCATGTATTGTAAATTGTTTTTTTTTTTGTTCTGTGTGCCCTCAATCTTGTTTAATAAAATTGTATTGTGAATTCATGCCTCTTTAAAAAGATGTTACCACTTTTAGTTCATTGAATAAAACTCTATGCAAACTGCTTCCATTCATGAATTTATAGTTTATAGTAAACATTAAAATACAAAAGATTAATGCAAAATAATGAGATGCTTAAGCGAATTCAGAAATCAGACATGACAAAATATTAAATTCAAAGTTACCGTGGGGTTTTAATTGTTATTTTACCTATACTATAATTCTTAATTTAAAAAAAACCTTCTCCCACCATGAATAATATTTTTATTAGTTAATTTTACAGACTACATGTAAGTTTTACAACGAAGTAATAAATTGGGATTTAGTAGAATGACATCTACTAGAATTGTTATTTAGAGCATTGTGGACTTCCACTATGTTAATAATTCAGTAGAGAATATAATTATTGCAGACCTATTAAAATCCAAATCTGTAAGGGATATACATAGGGTTTCACTGACAATTATTTTAGCATGTGGATAGAAAGAGGAACACATAGACAAGACTGAATAAATACATCTTATATTTAAAATAAGACAATAAACAATAAGGGCTCGATTGCAAGTGGAGTGGTAGTTTGTGCTCCAGTTTGAGCAATTAAAACCTCTAGAAGTAATATTTTATGCAATCTGAGATAAGTAAAAAAAGTTTGCACTCTCGCAAAGACGCGGTAACAAATAGACTTTGAGAAATCGTGAATGCAAAATCGAATTTCCCCACATACACCCATAAGTCTTGCAAACACGATCGCAGTTATTTTAAAGCAAAACATACAAAGATAATATTGTATATTTCATAATCCATTGTTCTGCAACAGAATATGTTCTATTTATTCTTGAAGAGATATTTAAATATATATCTGATGGATGGATAATATTTACAGTAAATACTCAGTATACACTTTATTAAATATGGATATTGCATAAATATGATTCATCTACTTAACTGCAAAGCACTCTAATGCGCACACACACACACACACATATATATATATATATATATATATATATATATATATATATATATATATATATATGAACAAAAGGTACAAATATGTGGTGCTCAAATATAAAAAGTTCCATCTTTATTGATCCATTTTAAAAAGCAGCGTTAGCTGTACAAGCCACACAGGTAGTGAGGGTACATCAGAAGGTAGGACTTACGCATTTCAGCATGTAGCCTTAATCATAGATCCTAATAACACATCACATATGCTTTAGTTTAAAAAGCCAGCAGTAAAAGCCTATTGGCTGATAAAAATAAAAAACACACCCTTCACCTATTTAGTGTCCTGTTCACCCTCACCCATTCCTATTAGGAACCAAACAACGAGAATCAACACTCACATGTTATTGAAAACATCTTCTTGCAGTAAAACAAATAATATACTGGTTTATCGGCTTTAAACTATATAGTAAAACATTAAAATATTACCAACAATTAGTTACTTGCAATATTTTTAGCATGTGAGCAACGGAGGGATAAATTGGAAATCTCTATCAATAAACCAAAGATTTTTAGTATTATATACATAAAATATTTTAAGCAATACATAAAGCAACCTACCATGGGGAATTATCAGCATATTTCTAATCATAGTTATCCTTTTTTTTTTTTTTTTTAAACCGATTTTATTATCAAAGAAAAAAAAAGTTTCTTACAGAGTGGAAGTCGCAGCTTCCTAATAAGGTTATCGGCAATATTTTACATACATTTTGATAGGTAATAAACAAGCATACATCTTTTAATCGTTGTATATTGTAGTAAAATCACATATGAGTAGAGAGTATACTTGGGGAAAGGAAAAGAGATGGGAAGATAGAGATGGGAAGATAGAGATAGGGGCAGGGGGAAAAAGATTAATTAGAGAGGGAGAGAAAGAGAAAAAAAGATAGGTAGATGCTGCATTTTTAACCTTTAAGTTAGAACTTTGTATATCTGTTGGTTGATATTCCTAAGTATCTACCTCGCCTATGTGTTCTTTTTCTATTCTGTTCTGATATGTATGGGTGGTCTAACTGTTTTTTTTTGTTCCGTAACACCTCCACTGTTTATGTCCTAAAAATCTCAATCCTTTATGTATTGTTCCCATAAATGAATCACCTCCGCAAATATATCCATCTTGGCATTTTTGAGGTAGTAATATTCTTCTATATTTAGTAGTTCCGTTACTTTTTGTTGCCACATGAGAATAGTGGGAACTTCCTTGGATCTCCAATTTCTAGCTATGAGGTATCTAATGCTATTAGTCATTATGAAAAATAATTTTCTGTGGTGTTTTAATTTCATTTTGGGGGGTCGATTCAAAATCCAAATTGTTGGGTCTAGTGGTAGTTGCATATTCAATATGGTCTCTATTTCCCCTATGATATTTCTCCAGAGGTTCTGGATTGCATTACACCACCACCACATATGGGCTAAATTACCATATCCGTGTCCGCATCTCCAGCAATGTCTAGATCTGTTACTGTATAGGCGGTTCAGCTTAACTGGGGAGAGGTGCCATCTGTGGAGAAGTTTTATGTTAATTTCTTGCATTGAAAGAGATATCGATGATTTGGAAATATTCTGAAAAATATTGGAGCTTGTTTGTGGTAATATTATTATGCCTAATTCATCTTCCCATTTTTCAATGAATGTGGGGGTGAAACCTGGGAGATTTTGCGTTAGGAGTTTATATATTGTTGAAAGGGTGTGGGTTATTGGGGGGGATCTAATGCATAGGGATTCAAAATTAGTCAAAGGCCTTACCATATTCATGAATTGCTTGTGTTGCGTTATAAAGTAGTGTACCCTGGTGTATAAAAACCAGTTGCGAAATAAATTGAAACCTTTGTCTATCAGTTCGGTTTGTGATAAGAGATTTTCATTTGAAGAAATGAAATGTATCGGAATATCTCTTTGAAAAGCTTCTGGGCTTTCTTTTTGATTGTAAGTCCCTAATGTGAATTGCCCGTTGTCTATTATCGATGTTAAGGGAGAGGGTCTCGTCGATATATACGGGTGAGTTACCAGTGTGGTGTCCCAAACTTTGTATGTTTCGGCTATCAATTGGGAACCAGAGCCCGCCTTCTGTGCTGCAGACTCCGGATTCCAACACAGCCTTTCCAGGTGCGGTGAACTTGACATACTGTGTTCCAGCTGGACCCATCTTTTATGTTCAAAGTGTATGCACCAATCTACAACCCTCTGTAAGAAAATGGCTTGGCGATATTTTTCTATATTGGGTATTCCCAGTCCACCTTCTGATTTTGGGGTTTGCATGATTTTACGGTTTATTCTTGGGGGACGTCTGCGCCACACATAATCGCTAAAAGCTTTCTGCGTGGCTAAGATGTAGTTTTTGGGGATTGGGATCGGGAGGGCTTGCATAATGTATAAGAGCCTTGGGAAAATGTTCATTTTTAAAACATTTATCCTCCCCATCCAGGATATATTTTTTGAAAGCCATGAGGATAGGTCTCTTATTATGGTCTTTTGAATAGGGACATAGTTGAGTTTGAATGTGTTCTCTATTGATGTAGATAAATCTATTCCTAAGTAATGAAGGGCATGAGGGCACCAGGTGAAAGGCATGATTGCTTTTGTTCTAGCTAGGGTCTGTTCATCTAAGTTGATGTTTAAAACTTCAGTTTTAGAGGCGTTGATCAGGAAATTTGATATTAAATTGAATTTGTTGAATTCTCGCAGTAAGGGAGGTATAGAGTTTTCTGGGTTTGTTATAGTGAATAAGATATCATCGGCAAATAATGAGATTGTGTACATTTGTGTGTCTACCTGGATACCTTGGACCGATGGATTTTGTCGAATTTTTGTGGCTAGTGTTTCTATAAAGCAAGCAAAGAGGAGCGGGGACAGGGGGCAACCTTGACGTGTTCCGTTTTTTATTTCAAAAGGGCTAGACAACATGCCGTTGATCATTAATTTAGCTGTGGGGCTCGTATATAGGGCGAAAATTCTATTAGGAATCTTAGGTCCCAATCCCATAGTGTGTAATGTGGCCTTCAGGAAGTCCCAGCCAACACGGTCAAAGGCCTTCTCTGTGTCTATAGACAATAATATGCCTGGTATGTCTTTATCTTTCATATATTGGATTAGATTAGGGCCCTGACCGTGTTGTCTTTTGCCTCCCTCTTAGGGACGAAACCCACCTGGTCCTGATGTATTAAATCTGGGAGCATGCCATTCAGTCTATTAGCAAGGACCTTCGCGAATACTTTCACATCTGAATTTATTAGGGAGATGGGTCTATAATGAGATGGGTCATCCAAGGCTTTATTGGGTTTGGGGAGTAGAATAATGTGGGCTTCCAGTGAGCTGGGAGAGAACTTTTGTATTTCGTCGATATGATTAAAATAGGAAGTAATGTGGGGGAGTAGTTCCTCTTGGAATAACTTATAATATTGATTACTGAATCCATCTGGACCAGGTGCCTTGTTTGCTGGGAGATCTTTAATCACCTTTTTAATTTCTTCAAGCGTTAAAGGGGCGTCTAGTTGGGATTGTTGATCCTCAGAGAGCTGTGGCAGATTCAATGATGTGAGGTAGGTGTTTATGTTGTTTGTTTTATTTTCTATGGTGTACTAGCTGGATACCGGTTCATTATGCAAGTTGTATAGATTTTTAAAGTATTTTTGGAATATTTTGGTGATTGTTTGCGTGGAGTGATGTACCTTGCCTCCTCCATCTCTAATATGGAGGATATAATTTTTTTGATGTTTTAGCCTTAGGTATCTTGCCAGTGATCTGCCTGGTTTGTTTTGCCCCTCATAATTCCATTGTTGTAAGCGTAATGCTTGTCTTTTATGTTCTTTATTTATGTGGGTTGCTAATTTGTCTTTCTCTTTTTGAATAGCTAATAATAGTGTGTGGTCTGTAGGATGTTTTTTGTGTTGGCTCTCTAGTATCTCTATGTTGGTGACAAAGTTCTCAGTTTGCTTGCGCCGTTGTTTATTAATAGATGCCTTGATTGCCATTAGTTCGCCCCGTATTACACATTTATGTGCCTCCCACAGAGACGACGGTGTTATCCCTGTTGTGTTATTGTTGATAAAATATTCTGTTAGGGATTTGGAAATTTGTTGTGCGGTACTGGGGTCTGTTAGTATTTGGTCATCTATTTTCCAGATATAATCGTGTATGGGCTTAGCAGGCCACCGGAGGACCCCGATGACTGACGTGTGGTCTGACCACGTTATGGGGGTAATGTGGGTGGAAGTAAACAATGAAAGACCTGTGACATCCGTAAAAATATAATCTATTCTAGAGTATTGTTTATGTGGAAAAGAATAAAAAGTGTAATCCTCTTTGTCTGGATAATGTATTCTCCATAGGTCTTGCACAGTGAGTTTTTTCAGCGTATTGAGTGTTTGTGTGATTTGTGATTAAGGTACCGATGAGTGTGTGGCTGAACAATCTACTAATGGGTTTAGTGGCATGTTTAAATCTCCACTCATTATTAGAATTTCTTTTTTTGTGCTCCAATACTAAGTTGGCTAACTGTTTGACAAAGGTAGATTGTTTAATATTTGGGGTATAGAAGGAGACCAAAGTAATCGGTCTTCCGTATAGAAGGCCCACCACGATAATATATCTGCCTAATTTGTCCCGAAATATTTTTATATCTTGGAACGGAATATTTTTTTTAATCAGGATTCCCACTCCGTGTTTTTTTGGATTTTTCATGTGATGCATAGTAACATGTGCCGAATTTAATGTTGAATGTTTTTGGTTCTCTTCCTTTGCGGAAGTGAGACTCCTGAAGGAATATTATATCTGATTTGTTACTATAAAAATCTCTTAGCGCTTGTGATCTTTTCGCTGGTATATTGAGCCCTTGTGTGTTTATGGTCTGGATTTTTATGGTATTGGAGGTTATTTTTTTTTTTTTTTGTGGAGGTGTTCAGACATTATGGCTTGATTTGAACTTGATAGGGTGTTTGTGTATAACAGTGACATGGTGTTGGTGTAGATAGCTATAAGGTTTATCAGAGACAATGGTTTGCAGCATACATAGGCAGTAAAGAAAAGAAGAAAGGTAATACATTGACAGATTAAACAAAACCATTTCCAACAATTAACAAAATACCTTTGGTGAGGAAGCGAATCCCCCTCAGTAGCCTTGTAATTAGGCTTATAATTACTTTACAGTAAACCATAACTAAATTTGGTATAAATAACTTAGAGCACAGTGTTATGTTATGCTCTGATCCCATAACCCCAGCACAAACTATTTCAATATCAGCTATTTCTCTGGGGCTGAAAACAGAACATTCCCTAAACCATATCAATAATTCTGCATGAGGTGCACATATAATAAAATTATCTATCTTAAATGAGCATTAACATTGTAAAATTATGGAATTATGAGCAACATTTTTAAACAGTATGAACTATATGAACTACAAAACCATATTATCTCTCTTTGAAACCTGAGTCTCAGTCTCTAGTGTTAATTAGATTTTAGTCCGGTCAGTGACCACAGGGTTTAACTTATGCATCATCTTTGTTTAAGCTAAATGCAAAACCTGTTCTCAAAGTTTAATTGCTAGCTTATTGTTAAACATTTTTAATACGACCTGTGATAGTCCAGTGTGTGGGCCCAGGAATGAGAGCTGCTAAGACCTCCTTTTCAGAAGGAAAATGTTCATTTTGGTGTGTCATCTTTTGCACGATTTCTGGATACCCTGGTCCATGGCGATCTTTGGGGTTTAGGTGGTTGATCTTTCAAGTTCCCAGGGTTAAGATTATCCTGGATTGAAGGAGAGTCGAAAGTGATATTAAGGCCTTTAGCTAAAGCGTCTAAGTCCTCCTCGTCCTTATAAATGAGAGTCTTGCCGTCTTTATGTACCAAGAGGCTAAATGGGAAACCCCATCTGTATTTTATATTGTGTGCCTGCAGGGTTGATGTTATAAAACGTAATGATCTTCTTCGTTCAATGGTTGCAGGGCATAAGTCCTGGTAAATTTGGAGGTTATGTCCCTGGTGTGATATTTCTCTGTGGCTCCTGGCTTGTTTCCATATGGCTTCTTTATGATGGAAGCTAGTAAACTTCATAAGTACATCCCTTGGAGGGTTCGGTGGATTTGATTTAGGCCTGAGGGCATGATGGGCTCGTTCTATGGATGCTTCATCGAGATCTAGAGAAGGTTCCAGATGTTTGAAGAGTTGTAAGAGGTATTCGATAAGAATTTCTTGTGAGACCGACTCGGGTATGCCTCTTATCCTTAAGTTGCTGCGTCATCCACGATTATCTAAATCTTCGACTTTTAGCTGTAGTGATTGGACGATAGAGTGCTGGCAATTCAAGTGTTGCGTGTTTTCGCTGACTTGTGTCTCCAGATGTTCTTGCCCTTCTTCAATGTATTCAATTTTTGAATTAAGGTCATTCATATCTTTTCTTAGGGAAGATATTTCGTTTTTGATGAATGTCTTTAAATCAGCAATGTCATTTTTAGACGGAAGAGATGCTATGGTCTGCTGAATCTGTGACAGCTGATCTTGAGGTAGTGTTTGAATATCTTCATTTGTGTTAGGATCCATTATTGGATTTTGTGTAGGTAAACTCGTTTTGCAGATATGCTCTTTACCTTTGGGTTTAAAAAAAGAGCTGACAGGTGCTATGGAGGTGTTCCTAGGAGTTTTACCAGATCTAGAAGATCTCCTTGTTGCCATGTGATTCTTGAATCTGTTTTGTAAGAGATCTGTATTATGGGATAGTATAGACTAATATAAGTGAGAGAATGTTATGCTTTGTTTAATTTTATGAAGAAGTTATATTAATAGTTCCATCCAAGCCTGTGCATTTTATGTTATCTTGTAGGCCATAGATGCGGCATTAAATCCTCCACGTGGCTATTTTCACTGCTT
Organism: Bombina bombina; assembly: GCF_027579735.1. NCBI lineage: Eukaryota > Metazoa > Chordata > Amphibia > Anura > Bombinatoridae > Bombina > Bombina bombina. The sequence goes on along the minus strand of NC_069506.1, from coordinate 161,999,980 downwards.
GCTTTTGCTTTGTGAGCGATTAAACTGCTGCCTTTAATTGTACTGTGCTCATCTGTAATACTCCTGACCAATATAAAATTGGTTTTGTTGCTCTTGTGTTTTAAGTCTCAGCAAAATGGTTATATTTACTAAGATCATAAACTGTGAGCTAATTAGTAACAAATACAGTAATGAATGACACTGGAAAAGAAACAACGTGTGTTTATTATAACACAGGTTTCCTATGAGCAGTGTTAGAATAGCTGTCTCAAGTTTCGGCTTAATGACTTGGTTAGAGGTATAATGTTCAGCAGGAATAATCACTTCAACAAGTTGTAACAGGTGTTTCAATAGTATCGCAAACAAACTTCACACACTCTCACTGGAATAAAATATTTACAAGTCCCACACATTCATTCACATCCTTTTGGAAGCATATATGAATAACTGGTTGTTCAGTCACAGGTTTGTACGAATAGTGCTTACGAGTTCTTAGAGGATTTATCGGCATATAATCTTACCACTTCAGTCTCTAAGTAAGCGATCACAGTACCTTTGTCTTGGGAGGAATATACCTGATGAGAAAGATCCGGAGGTTTGTTTGTCCCACAGCGTGTGGAGAAGTGAGAAGCCGGTGAGAGTGTGACTTACTTCCGGTTGCGGTAACGATGATCCGATACACAGCTGATGCTGGAATCTTACACAGAGCTAAATATTGCGGCTGCAAAAAATACTGAATAGCTGAATGTGATAAAGGTTTGAATTGAATAAACCTCTAGGAGTATAACCTAGTAAAGGTTATAACAAGCTGAATAATTCAAAAGTTAAATAAACAGAGACCTGGTCTTTAGAACTATGAATATAAAGCTAAACTCTTAACAGAGCAGACTTAAACAAAGTACATCAATTAACAGGCAGTTTGAATATGGCAATGTGAGGTTTAAATAGGGTTTGGCTGTTGGTAGGAGGGATCAGTCCTTAAAGGTATATTACATCTCCCCCCCGTTAAGGAATCACCCCCGGTGATTCAGGGTGAGGTTTAGATGGGTAACGGAGATGAAAACGCCTAAGGAGTCTTGGAGCGTTAATCTCCGAGTGATGTTGCCAAGAATTCTCTTCTGGTCCATAACCCTTCCATTGGATCAGATATTCCAATCTCCTTCTCCTAATGCGAGAATCTAGAATTCTTTCTACCTCAAACTCTTCTTGATTGTTTAGGAGTATGGGAGGAGGAACTGTCAAATCTAATCTGTTTCGGTCTGAAGTATACGGTTTTAATAATGAGACATGAAATGTATTATGTATTTTGTAATGTTGTGGTAGCTTTAATCTCACTGCATTAAGATTGATGATTTTGTCAATTGAAAAAGGTCCTATATACTGATTAGCTAATTTTTTACTTGGTATCTGTAACCTTAGATATTTAGTAGAAAGAAGTACCTGATCACCTAACTTATAGTCTGGTGAGGGTCTGTGTCTTTGGTCATAATAATGTTTTTGTCTGTCTTTAGCTTGAACGAGGTGTGCCTTTATTTGTTCTAATCGATCTTGTAAGGTATTGAGATAAGTTGTAGCACCTGGAGAATTGACTGGAGTATTTGAAAGAGTGATTGATGTGGGGTGATAACCATATGTGGCAAAAAATGGGGACATCTTTGTTGAAGAGGAAATAGAGTTATTGTATGAAAATTCTGCCAAAGGGAGGTATGTTACCCAATCATCTTGTAAATGCGTAATATAACACCTGAGGTACTGTTCTAATGTTTGATTTAATCGTTCGGTTAACCCATTGGTTTGTGGGTGGAATGCTGTGGAGTATCGTGTGTCAATCTTGAGTGACTTACAGAGTGATCTCCAGAAAGCGGAGGTGAATTGAGTACCCCTGTCAGTTATAATGGTGGATGGTAAACCATGTAGGCGAACAATAGCTCTAATGAATGCTTTTGCTGTTATAAAGGCACTAGGAAGAGCCTTTAAAGGTGTGAAGTGAGCTAATTTGGTTAATTGATCCACTACAACAAATATTGTATTATAATGTTGTGAATCTGGTAAATCAACAATGAAGTCCATGGATATGGTACTCCATGGTCTATCAGGAATCGGCAGTGACGTCAGGTAACCTATAGGTTTTCTATGCTCAGCCTTGTTTCTGGCACAGACATCACAGCCTATGACGTAGTCAGAAATAGTCTTTTCCATATGAGGCCACCAAAAGTTCCTTTTAGTTAACTCAATGGTCTTTTGGATTCCTGTATGTCCAGATAATACATTGTCATGGGTATTGTTCAATATGAGTTGTCGTTGAGACTCAGGAATGAATAATCTTCCATTATGGTAAAATAATCCTGTAGTTAAATCCTTAACGCACTCTGGTGGTATTGAAGTCTCATCTTTCAGAGCTGATAATATTTCAGTCTCTAAACCAGTGAGTGCTCCCAAAAATTTTTCTTCTGGTATAATTGGTGTTGAGATGTGTTGTGGCAAACTGGAATCAAACTGTCTTGATAAAGCGTCAGCTTTCGCATTTGCACTTCCTGGTCGGTATGTTATTAAAAAATTGAACCGCTCCATAAAAAGTGCCCATCTTACTTGACGGGAAGAAAGTGTCTTGTTAGTCCTTAAGTATTCTAGGTTCTTACGATCGGTATAAATCAGAAAGGGTTCTTTAGTTCCTTCTAAAAGGTGTCGCCAATATTCTAGTTTACGTTTTATAGCTAGTAACTCTTTGTCACCAATAGAATAATTACTTTCTGCTGGTAAGAAAGTCTTTGAATAGAAAGCAATGGGATGAATCAGTTTGGTGTCCCTGTTCTGTTGTGATAATACTGCTCCAATTCCAGAATTGGAAGCATCTACTTCCAATATGAATGCTTGATTGTAGTCTGGTAAAGTTAAAACTGGTGCTGAGGTGAAAAGCTCTTTTAGCTTAGTAAAAGCTTCTTGGGACTCTTTTGTCCAACAGAATTTATGATTGCTACTAGTTAGTTGAGATAGTGGTTTTACAACTGAGGAAAACCCTTTGATAAATTTCCTGTAAAAATTTGCAAACCCCAGAAACCTCTGGAGTGAGCGTGTGGTAGTGGGTTTTGGCCATTCTATAATAGCCTGAATCTTTTGTTGATCCATCTCAATCTTGTTGGGTTTTAGAATATAACCCAGGAATTTTATTTCTGATGTATGAAAAATACATTTTTCTAACTTAGCGTATAACTTATTTTGTCTAAGTCTAGTTAAAACCCAACGAACGTGTTTCTCATGTTCAGCCATATTTTTTGAATATATTAAGATATCATCCAAATAGATTATGACGCAAACATCTGTGAGATCGTGGAATATCTCATTTATGAAATGCTGGAAGGTTGCCGGAGCATTGCATAATCCGAAGGGCATAACGTTATATTGGAACAATCCGTATCTGGTACGGAAAGCAGTCTTCCACTCATCACCCTTCTTGATACGGATTAGATTATAAGCTCCTTTTAAATCCAGTTTTGAAAATACAGTGGCCCCAGTAAGTCTTTCTAGTAACTCAGGGATTAAAGGGAGTGGATATCGGTTCTTTACTGTGATCTTATTTAGAGCTCTGTAGTCGATAATTGGACGTAAAGTTCCATCTTTGTTTTTTACAAAGAATATCCCAGCCGCTGCTGGAGAGGTTGAATGAGTAATGAAACCCTTTCTCAGATTATCATCCAAGTAGGTACGTAAATGTTGGAGCTCATTTTGGTTCATTGGATAAATTTTGCCATGAGGTATTTGTGATCCTGGAATAATGTCAATGGGGCAGTCAAATGCTCTATGTGGAGGCAAATTTTCAGCTTCTTTCAAATCGAATACGTCTGCCAGATCCTGATATACACATGGAATACCCTGCTCCATAGTAGCTATAGAACAGTGAGGATAACAAGTCTTAGTACAATAGATTGAGTTTAGGTTTACTGTGTTTTGTGTCCAATCTATTTCAGGATTATGAATAACTAACCATGTATAACCTAGGATGACTGAGTGCTGTGCTATAGGTATAATATCAAAAGTTACATATTCAGTGTGTGCCTTGGATGTGGTTATTAAAAGTGGTATGGTGTGATGAGTGATTGGTCCATTCTGAATGAATGTACCATCAATTAACTTCACAAAAACTGGGTTTGTTTTGCACACAGTGGGTATTTTATTCTTTTTTACATAATTAGTGTCAATATAATTTCCAGTCGCCCCAGAATCTATTAGTCCTTCAGTCTGTAGGTTGTCTTGATCCCACTGTAAGGAAAGGGGAATAGTTAGATGTTGTGTCTTAGAGGTGTTATATATTTGTTTTATAGATTCTGTCTTACCCTTTCTTTGTTTTGATAGTAATGGACATTCACTAACAGAGTGCTCCTTATGTGCACAATATAAACAGAGATTTGCCAATCTTCGTCTTATCTTTTCTTCTGAGGTAAGTGGACCCCTTATAGTTCCTATTTCCATAGGTATAGGGTTAGATAAAGTCTTTTCTTGTGATGTAAGTGAGGGATAAGTGCGTCTAGAAAGTGTCTCATAAACTGATTTTTCTACCTTGCGCTCTCTTAGACGTCTGTCCAGAGTAATGCAGACTTTTATGAGAGCTGATAATGTCTCAGGCATTTCTATTCGTGAGAGCTCATCTTTTAAGCTCTCAGATAATCCCAGCCTGAACTGATTTCTGAGGCTGACCTCATTCCATTTGGAGTCTGAAGCCCACATCTGAAAGTCAGTGATAAACTCTTCTACGGTTCTTTTGCCCTGTTTAAGAGCTCGCAGTTTGGTCTCTGCGTTAATCTGTGTGTTAGTGTCCTCATATAGGATAGACATAGCAGAGAAAAAATCCTGCAATGAATCCATTACAGGATCGTTTGTTTCATACAGCCTATTGGCCCATGTTCTAGGTTCCCCTAGTAAGTAAGATATAGTAGTGCAAACTTTTATTCTCTCACTATGGTAAGTCCTAGGTCTCAAAGTAAATAACAAATTGCATGCATTTTTGAAATCTCTGAAAACTGATCGTTTACCAGAAAAAGGAGTAGGAGGCTGAATTTGAGGTTCAGGAGTAGCCTGCTCCTTAGGGGTTAAACATTCCTTTAGTAAGGCTTTTAAAGCTGTATTCTCTGCTTGCACCTCTGTTAAGCCACGTGCAAGGTAATCCAACTTTTGATGTATGTTAGAGAATTCATTCTGAATCTCTTGTGGTTCCATGGCTTAAAGAGTAAACAAACAGATATTTGGGCCTGTTAATACTGTAATACTCCTGACCAATATAAAATTGGTTTTGTTGCTCTTGTGTTTTAAGTCTCAGCAAAATGGTTATATTTACTAAGATCATAAACTGTGAGCTAATTAGTAACAAATACAGTAATGAATGACACTGGAAAAGAAACAACGTGTGTTTATTATAACACAGGTTTCCTATGAGCAGTGTTAGAATAGCTGTCTCAAGTTTCGGCTTAATGACTTGGTTAGAGGTATAATGTTCAGCAGGAATAATCACTTCAACAAGTTGTAACAGGTGTTTCAATAGTATCGCAAACAAACTTCACACACTCTCACTGGAATAAAATATTTACAAGTCCCACACATTCATTCACATCCTTTTGGAAGCATATATGAATAACTGGTTGTTCAGTCACAGGTTTGTACGAATAGTGCTTACGAGTTCTTAGAGGATTTATCGGCATATAATCTTACCACTTCAGTCTCTAAGTAAGCGATCACAGTACCTTTGTCTTGGGAGGAATATACCTGATGAGAAAGATCCGGAGGTTTGTTTGTCCCACAGCGTGTGGAGAAGTGAGAAGCCGGTGAGAGTGTGACTTACTTCCGGTTGCGGTAACGATGATCCGATACACAGCTGATGCTGGAATCTTACACAGAGCTAAATATTGCGGCTGCAAAAAATACTGAATAGCTGAATGTGATAAAGGTTTGAATTGAATAAACCTCTAGGAGTATAACCTAGTAAAGGTTATAACAAGCTGAATAATTCAAAAGTTAAATAAACAGAGACCTGGTCTTTAGAACTATGAATATAAAGCTAAACTCTTAACAGAGCAGACTTAAACAAAGTACATCAATTAACAGGCAGTTTGAATATGGCAATGTGAGGTTTAAATAGGGTTTGGCTGTTGGTAGGAGGGATCAGTCCTTAAAGGTATATTACATCATCATTCTTTTAATGTCCCAAAGAACTATTTCAAGACTGGGCTCCTGTTAGCATTGTTTCTTGTGTCTAGGGAGTCGTTAGGCCCAAGTTTAAAAATAGTGATTAGGAAGGAGCGCTCTATGAATTGGAGCGTAGTCGCGATTGTTATATCTTATAACATGTGGTGTAGATCACTTGCCTCTCACCTTGCCTTCTTAACAATGCGATCGGTCGCGGTCTGTGTCCCGCAGTAAGCTGTGATTACCCATTTGTCTCATGTATCCTCCGCCTTGCGAGTCATGGTTCTTGTTAGTGGTAATTCTTAATGGGCAAGATGGCGCTTGAGACTTTATCGTTGTGCTGCGGCTCGAGTAAATAACTTTGTCTCGATGTCCCGACTTTGCTCTTTCTGTGCAATTCTGTGTTGTAGGAGTTACGGTATCCTCATTTAGTGTTTCTTTGCCTTTATTTAGTTAATTTTGAGTATAAATGAGGCCACTGAGCAGGGAAAGGCTACGGAGCAAATTCACATTGCAACCATGAGCCTGCCCGGTTACGCCCCGCCTCCCTAATCATAGTTATCCTTATGTGTGGTACATAGAGGTGTTAACAAAAATAAACATTCAATCTTTACTTTTAAAATGAAATATGTGAATATGTAATAAATTATTGGTAAAAATGTATTATGTCAAATTCAAAATTAAACCCATTCGGTATCTGTGTGTCCAATGTAAGTAACCAATAGGTTTCTTGTTTAGATAAAATATCCATTTTGTTACCACCTCTCCTGGGTAAACTTATCAGTTCTATAGCTGACCATTTAAAGCACCTTACATCTTTTTTATGGTCCTCAATGAAATGCCTCGCAAGAGCTGAACATGAGATATTATGCTTTATATACCCCAGATGTTCCTTAATACGTTTCCTTACAGTTCTAGATGTCATGCCTATATATTGTTTTTTATGTTCTAAACATTCTACAATATAGACCACATATTTTGAGGAGCAATTAACGCACCCATTAGTACGGAACTGTTTTCCATTGCTATAGGAACGGAAAGTATCCCCACTCTTTTGGTAGTCACATGTCTTGCACAGACTTTTTCTACACGTAAAGGTTCCATTACAAGTGAGCCAAGAGCTGATTCGTTTTTTGTCTGGAAGCATATTCGGAGATAACATGTTCAATAGTCATGTTTTTTTTAAAAAAAAACAAATCTACATCCCTTTTCTATTTTAGTATAACACTTTATTAAATATGGATATTGCATAAATATGATTCATCTACTTAACTGCAAAACGCTGCAATGGACACACACAGCTCTATGTTAAAGCCCTTTGTCTGCATTTTTTATTCTGACACGAGACCTGATATCTTTGTACCCTTGTAACTTTTTCATGCATTTTTTAAAAATAATTTTTATTAGTGTTAATATTAGTGTAACTGTACTTTTAAATGCATTTTTGATCTGTTTTTGTCGAGTGCAATAGTTAACCATAGCTCTGTAATCACGGTGATCATTCTAGCATAAATCACGATTGCACTCACAAATTTGCAATTCCTTTCGAAGTTGTAATATGAGCAAAATTTAACTTGCGCGCAAATGGCCACTAAAACCCAATATTGCTTGTACAAACAGTATCACTTCATTCCTTATCTAGCCCTAAATACATTTAATAAGCATTAGATTGAGTTTTCTCTGCCTTCCTTTAGTCATAGGTGCTGCCATATTGAAATCTAGCATTCACTGCATTCCAATGCTGATGTGTTTGCACACGTGCAGCAACTCTCCTTCAGATATTTGCAGTGAAAGATAGGTAACAAAATGGTAGCACCCACGACTAAAGGGAGGTGCATGAAAATTATTTAGTGTTTAGTGTACCTTCAAAAATTGATTCCTGAGTATAAAATAAATATATATATATATATATATTGGTGTGACAAGTAGAATGTAAATGCAACTAGTGCAAGTACAAGCTCCCTGGATGTGAGTGCGCAAAAACTCAGTTAGATTGAATAAGGTTTATAAATATAATCACTAAAGAGTTGAATATATAAAAAAAGGAGAGAGAAAGAATATACACTCACTAATATAGTTATGTGTGGAACAACTATAGTTTTGAATATATCAAAGGCAGTGTATTGTATATTGGTAAGTGCGTCCAAGAATAAGTTTCTGTTATTTCAGATATAATCAAGTTAGAATGGTATTCTTGTTATAAGATGCACATACAAAGTCTCAATGTAAATATCAATACAAGAGTGAAATAATTTGCTGCTCCTTGGTGAAAATAAACAAATACTTGTATAAATGAGTGCAAATGGGTATCAATGAAAGGACACAATAGAACTGGCTGCTGTAAATGACCTGCTAGTGAGCGGGAAAACCCTTTCTTGGAAATCCCTTAGAAAATAAAGATTATTGTGAGAAGAGGTAGTAGAAGGAATATTGCGCCTGTTAGTGTGCCCGCTCAAGAAATGATATTACAAATAAATACCATATAAATAAATGGTTTGAGAGATAAATACTCTTAACAATATATACAACACAATTGCAAGTGGTTTTCACCAAATGAAATAGGAGTTAGGTAAAGGATTGGTGACACAAAATAAAAATTTCAATAATACAAATAACTTCTGAGGTATATAGTCTGAAAGTCCTGAATAAATAAAGCTGTATAATCCTTAAATCTGTTGTGGCAAGTCTGTATGTTGCTTTGTGATAATCAAAGAGGTATATATCCAAAGGAAATGTTTGTATTAACTACTTACAGGACACACCCTCAATCCTATGAGGTGAGTGTAGGGCGCAAAAAGGAGATGATCTCAGGGAGATAACACTGTATCTGGGAAAGCTCCTGCATGTAATGAATTCCTCCTCTATGTCATCTGATAGAAGTCCACCCAATTCGATGGACGATTAGGATTCCCAAAAGGAGGCTGAAGTCCCCAAAAGAAGGCAAAGATTCTTTCTTGCAGGATCCTTTAGGTTGATAGTTGCCCAATACTTTGCTCGGTATCATAAAAGAGAGGGAAAATGGCAAAACATAGTGTAATACTGTTTGTTGAATATTGCAAGTAAAATGTGTTAGACAAATAAACACTTACAATAAAAGACCTCAATGGAAATGAGGTAACGATAAGACATATACAAAAACACTTTCCACAAAAAGAAAGATGTATCTGCTTCTCCTAATTACGGACAAACTGGTAGCAAACTGAGTGGCCCAAAGGATTGGCTGTTCCAGCCGGATACAGATCCAAGCGCCGTTTGGTAAACAGTTAATCAGAGTGTATAAAGTCCGACAGAAAGAAGGGGGCTTCTAATGTGACCCCAACGGTAACCTTACGCGTTTCGAAGGTGATCGCTAAATGTAGCTCCTTCTTCAGAGTATTTTTAAGTTTTGTCTTATTATTGTTTTGAACCTTTGGGAATTAATATTATATAAATTTCAATTTTAAACTTTTTCTTCTCAAATGTGTTTTATTTCATGTTTATATAAACAAGCTCATTTTACTCTTTGAACACTAATTAAATAAATTTATTTACCCTTAAGTTTGAGACAGAATTATTCCTTATAGTGGAATTAGAGCTTAAAAGCTCAATTATTTTAGAAACGCACATGGTTATACATTCTAATATCTACGTATAAGACCATCAGTAGCTAAATATATTCCCCTTTTTATACCATTTACTTTAGCATCTAGTTTTGCGAACTTATATTCTTTTGTTATTCCTTGTATATGTCTTATCGTTACCTCATTTCCATTGAGGTCTTTTATTGTAAGTGTTTATTTGTCTAACACATTTTACTTGCAATATTCAATAAACAGTATTACACTATGTTTTGCCATTTTCTCTCTCTTTTATGATACCGAGCAAAGTATTGGGCAACTATCAACCTAAAGGGTCCTGCAAGAAAGAATCTTTGCCTTCTTTTGGGGACTTCAGCCTCCTTTTGGGAATCCTAATCGTCCATCGAATTGGGTGGACTTCTATCAGATGACATAGAGGAGGAATTCATTACATGCAGGAGCTTTCCCAGATACAGTGTTATCTCCCTGAGATCATCTCCTTTTTGCGCCCTACACTCACCTCATAGGATTGAGGGTGTGTCCTGTAAGTAGTTAATACAAACATTTCCTTTGGATATATACCTCTTTGATTATCACAAAGCAACATACAGACTTGCCACAACAGATTTAAGGATTATACAGCTTTATTTATTCAGGACTTTCAGACTATATACCTCAGAAGTTATTTGTATTATTGAAATTTTTATTTTGTGTCACCAATCCTTTAACTAACTCCTATTTCATTTGGTGAAAACCACTTGCAATTGTGTTGTATATATTGTTAAGAGTATTTATCTCTCAAACCATTTATTTATATGGTATTTATTTGTAATATCATTTCTTGAGCGGGCACACTAACAGGCGCAGTATTCCTTCTACTACCTCTTCTCACAATAATATACTGTATATATATATTAATTAAAGCTTTTACTGCACTCTCTTACCCAGTACAATACTTACTCTACCTATACAAGCAATGTCTTGTTTCTTTAGTATTACTCCTTCAGGCTGGCAGAGTAAACTAAACTGAATTTCACTGTATCCATTTAATGTAAGAAACACATGCACCCATTAAGCATATGCTGAACATTACCACAGCAGATGTTACCAGGAGTTTCAACACAATATATAAATGAGCAACATGCAGGATAAAATGTAACATTTTCAATTCCTGAGGCTTTTCTGAAATAGTACGAGTGTTCTAACTTACTCTGGAACTAAAGGACTTTTCACTTAAAGGGACAGTATAGCCAATGGTGTGCCAGATTACAAGTGGAGTACTAAATACAACTTTCAAGAAAGCAATATTAGCGCTCCACTTTGTTATACCAGTGCAAGATAATGTGCGCTGGTATTACAAGTTCACAGCAATGTGAAAGTGAGCTTGCGTTTGCATGGCTGGAAAGCATTGCGCTCACAAGAGCGCGCTCCCATAGGCTCCTATGGGAGCCTTGTTCTGATGCCGTGAGAGACGGCATCAGAACATCCCTTAGCGAAGGGGGTAAGTCGTGCAGCTCTGGCAGCAATGTTAAATATATATGTATATGCTGATATACAATTACAGTATATATATATATATATGTGTCAATATGTGTATATAAGGTAAATGAAGGAGTGAGCCGCTGTTCAGTTAAAATCCAAGAAAAATCTTTATTCCAACAGATTAAAAATGGGAGGCATCCCAAGACAAGAATGAGCAACAGAGAGCTGCTCTCTGTTGCACATTCTTGTCTTGGGATGCCTCCCATTTTTAATCTGTTGGAATAAAGATTTTTCTTGGATTTTAACTGAACAGCGGCTCACTCCTTCATTTACCTTTGCTACTACCAGCCTTTTGAACCGCTGTTGTGCCCGCCTGGTCGGGTCTTCTGTCAGTCAGCCCAGGTACCGTACATCCTAATTGGGACTCCCCCCCCCCCCCCGCACATACGTCACTGAGGACGTCAGTGGAGCCTCTTTCTTGAACAGAGGGATACATGCTGGGAGTGTATGCTGGATGAAGAAGACAGATCTACAGCATATGGCAAGTGGAGGATAAGTTCTACAGTTGGGCAGAGTAAGTCACAGCCCCGGAGTCCTCCTTGCGCCTATAGCGATCGGCCATCAAGGTACACTTTTACCCTTCTCTTGCATATGGAGGTAGGGGGGGGGGGAATCATTTATGGATTGCACCGCTATTTGTCTTTCACAGGTCCTGGTGAAGTTCCGTTACACAGTTTTACACGGACTTTTCTTTGTTGTATTTGAATATGAACTGTTGCAGTGTGCCTATTGCGCCTTGAATTTTAGTATTAATATGTGTATATACACATATACGGTTCTAGGACAGAATGCAGATGGACAGAATGCAAAAGCACATTTTCTATCAGACATATGTCCGAGAGACTATATTCCAAGTGGAAAAATGACCAACAGTCACAATTGGCTCACGTTTATTTCTCTTAACTCGTGGGCCCACGTATGCTACTCACTATCAGATGGTAAAGCCTCATTTTATACAAGAACATTCGGCCGAGGGCAGATATGCTCCACAGTGTTCTGTTATAATTAGTGCCTTGGGGCGTGCAACCACCTCTGGGAACCTAACCATGGGTTCCACCCCCCACAACGTGCTTTTAACACATTCCCCTCCCCATACATATCCTATTACCTTCCCCGTAAATATAATTATAAGTTAATATATAATAAAAAATAATAAATATGTAAGTTAATATATTATAAAAAATGTTAAAAATAAAAGCTAATTTAATTGTTTTATGTTTGGGCTTTTTGTAATATTTTAAACAAAGATTCACTATACGTCATGGAATTAGACTGAGGCTGTGATGGGTCTATGCGGAGTGGAGCGTGAGTGCACACATTTGGCCGTGGCCAGACTGTTATCTGATGGAGATTTGTCTGTCAGATTATTATCCATTGAACAAATGTCCATCGGATAACAGTCCAGTCATGTAAATATATATGTATATAAGCATATACATATATATTTACAGGTAACATACAGTTCCCATTTACCGCAATGTAAAGGCATTTTTCAGTGCCATATTTTTTCTAACACCCCACTCCCACCAACTTTAGCCCCAAAATACTGCCCAGCAACTTGTAATGGCTATTAAATTATTGTGTACCCCGCAAACAGGTAAATTTGCCCTTTTGCCGGCACGCAATAACTTAGTGCTCCGTTTGTAATCTAGCCCTGTATGCTTAAATATATTTATAGTATAAATCATGTTACCAAAGGCAATTTTAGCCTGATCTCTGGGCATACTTTGCCTCTGACTGTTAAACATTAGCTTGATTGATTGATTGATTGATTGATTGATTGATTGACACTGTATTGCATGGTGCATATACACTAATGAGAACTTGTTTAGGCTCTAATATTGACCCTGGGTGTGTACAGTACACATGCCAATCTAAGAGATAAAAATAACCAATATATAGTATATTGTAAAATAAGCAAAATAGTATTATGGTTTATTCTGCATTCAATTATTTGCATTGGCTTTTAAATTTAATAAATAATATGACAGTCATTTATCAAACTGAAGGTTAAATAATGTAAATCTGTTTTAAAATATTTTCATTAATATATTATTTATGACATAGTTAGATACCACTCTATGAGCTGTAATGAAAAAGGAAAAAAGAGCAATGCTCAACAAAATACAGACTAGCAATGTATTGATTGCATAGTAAAATAAGTATAGTTAAGTTATTAGGTAATACAAAATGTTTGTGCAGAGAAAAGACAATATTTTGCATACAATACCAGTACTATTGGTTGATATATGGCTAATACTTATCTGAAATTTAAATAATTCCGACAAAGCAGCTGTTGGCCTATATGATATATCCCATTTGACAATACAATAGTTACAAAAAGTAAGGTATGTGTCTAAAAATAGGACATAAAATTAACTATAACATTACATTTACTGAATAGAGTTAATTAAAGTAAGTAGATTTAAACAGAATTGAGCAGAAACACAGTTGGATATGGATATGAGACATGATAATACAAAAACAAATTGTCCTATTTGATAGAGCAGATTTTTTTTGATTAATTTCCCTTTAATTTATTTAATCTATTAAGCTTTGACTTTTTAAATATAAATGTGGTCTAGGTTAGGCTAATATGGAGTCACATGTTTGTTTCCATCTTAGAAATTCTACTTATTGATGACTTGATAAACAGACCCTAATATCAAAATAAATTCCAATATATGTGTAAGAAATGGACACTGGCCAATTGACACTGACCAAAAATTAGACAAAATTGTAAGTGTCTAGTAAATTGAAAAAATAACAACAGTCCTAAATACAAAAATAAAAACATATGCATAGATGCACACATCATTTAAAAAATAAATTTAAGATTACATAAATGTAAACATAGATCAACACTCCTTGTTCAAGCGTCCAGTCAATTACAGACTTAATAATTCATACAATGGGGGCAAGCCATTCAGAGCTTCCCCAAGGTTAAAGGGACAGTCTAGTCCAAAACAAACTTTCATTATTTAGATAGGGCATGTAATTTTAAACAATTTTCAAATTTACATCTATCACTAATTTTGCTTTGTTCTCTTGGTATTCTTAGTTGAAATCTAAACCTAGGAGGTTCATATGCTAATTTCTAAGCCCTTGAAGGCCGCCTCTCATCTCAGGGCATTTTGTCAGTTTTTCACCACTAGAGGGTGCTCATGTGTTTTGTATAGATAACACTGTGCTCACCACAAGAGTTCCTAGGAGCCAGCACTGATTGGCTAAAATGCAAGTCTGTCAAAAGAACTGAAATAAGGGGCAGTTTGCAGAGGCTTAGATTTGTTGGTTATGCAAAACTAGGGAATGGGTAATAAAGGGATTATCTATCTTTTAAAACAATAAATTTTCTGGTGTAGATTGTCCCTTTAAATGTATAATCCAAACAAGCAGAAAAAACTGTTGCACTCCCAGTGAAAGGTGCAAACTATTTATTGGTAGCAAAGGGCAAAGTTTGAAGCACCTGCCCCTTTGTCAAGCTTTAAGATTACAAAACATTTAAAATATCAGTCTTTTAATTCATTAATACTGACAATTAAGATCTGATTTCAAATTCCGGGAGCATACACAATGTCTTCTATTACAATGCACAGATAACTAATTAAAAACAATATTTTGTTTAAAAAGAAAAAAAAATGGTAAAAAAAAAAAAAAGATGTGTTAATTAGCTGACAAAACAAATTGTAGCAATTTCCAGTTCAAGGTAATTGAAAAAATGACTGAATAATAATACCAAAAAGTAAACACAGAAGGTTTTACAGTCAAAAGAACTAGCTAACAAGAAGAAACTAATTAAAACTATAAAATTGCATTTGATATTTTTTTTACAATAGAATATGCATCTTTCTTTTTAATTAAACTAGGCTCCCAAAAACAACTTGTTTAAATAATTAAAGTTTATTTCATTTTTACAATGGCATATATACTAAAGAATCAAAGGTGGTAAAAGCAATATATAGTGTCAAGGGGGAATTCCTCCTTCCTCCCAGAAGAAAGTGTAGTTCACAAGGTTTTGCAGCTGCTCAAGGTCAGATTGTAGCTAAACTCTCCAACTAGTTATAGAAAACCCTGAATCCAAGAAAGGCTATCTGAGTTCTACAAGCTCAACTGAAAACACCCAAGTAGGCATTATTATTACATTTGCTTAGTTCCCATGATATTTTTTGCTAAAGAGATACCTAGGTGTCTGGAGCACTTTATGGCAGGAAATAGCACTGCCCTTTAGTTCTCTTGGAAATTGATAACATTCTTGCAAAATTGCTGCCATATAGTATACCAAGAACAAACAAAAATTGATAATAGAGGTAAATTAGAAAACTGTTAAAAATTGCATGCTCTATCTGAATATGAAAGAAAAATGTTGGGTTTCATATCCTTTTCATATATACAAAAATAAATAAATACATATATTAGTAAACCAAAACATTTAAAACTATAATGTTTTCGGGGGCGGAGTCTGACTGCTGTCATGAGCGCAGCATAAGCCCGGAGCTCTGAGCTAACAGCCCAAACAAACTGTAAATATCCCATATCACAGATGGAGATTTTACATGAAAATGATATCGCAGTCAGACTAGGTGAAGCCTGCAGAACATGATGCCAGCTTTAGATCGGAACTCAATGAGGTAAATCTAGTTAAAAATCATATCGGCAGCCCACTCTCCCCAGCACAGCCACCGGAACATAACCGCAAAGGCTCACATACCACAGGTCCTCCTGAATGGCTGCACTAAACGGATATCACAGGCACCAGATACACGGAGCTTACCAGGGGTAACTAACGGGCATCTGTTCCCCCGCTGATACCTGAATTCCATCCGAAGGCCGGGAGCTGCCGCCATCTTGGATCTATACACGATGCAACCACAAGGTCACGGAGGGAGCTGCCGCACAGGAGACCGGAACACCTCGACAGGTGAGGGTACAGATTACACACGTGGCCCCAAAACACTCTTATAATTGTCAGCAACAGCCACACAGCAACAACCGCACAGCCTGGGGTTATGCCACACCCAAAACAGCCTCTGTGCACAATCCAGGCTGGTCCATGTCAATCACCTATATGCAAAGGCCCACAGCAGCAGTATTGGTCAAAAAATTGTAATGACCTATCTACACTGACAAGACCTCTTGCGCTTGTACGAGCAATTCCCTCATGTGGGTCTAAATGGCCAGCAAAGTCAAGCTCAGGTGACAGCGTTAGCTATGAGCTATAATCTATCTAGGCACAACATGATATTAATCTCAACAGAGATCCTGAATTACTACGGTCCTTAGAGGGATGATCTAAGAGAAGGGCACATCACCTTTTGCTCACACCCTAGCATTGCCTCCTTGATATACTACATATATACCTTTAAAAGAGACTCTAGTGGATATAGGCACCTCCATTATTCTTAACAAAGAGCAATAAGTTTGCGTGATTGATGAACTGTTCACATAAATCTATATCACCTCAGTCTCACTGTAAACATGGCTTCTAGGAGGCAACCAAAACAAGACAAGCCTTTAAAACCAACTGCAGGGAAATCTGCCAATATGTCTTCCTATATGCAAGCCCCTGAATCCTCTGAGATGTGCAACAAATGGTCATCTTTGGAAAGTCAGGCTGGCGGCCATTCCAACTCACAGGAAGAGGAATCACCTGTCACAACATCTATTTTACAAGATCTGCCTTCCAAACAGGACATTGCTGATATTGTCCGCACTTGTATCAGAGAAGAGCTTGCGGGTATGAGGCAAGATATACATACCCTAGGGTTCCAAGTAGAATCCTTAGAATCCAACCAGGATGAAATAAAAGAAGAAGTGAAAACCCTCATTGACCAGATCTCATCCCAGCAAGATACAATCACAACATTGCAAGAAAAATTGGAGGACTTAGAAAACCGAAGCAGACGCAAAAATATCAGAATTAGAGGGGTCCCAGAAGAGATCCTTCTCCGGGATTTTCCTGTTTATTTACAATCCCTTTTTCAGGAAATCAAGGAATCTTCCTGTACCACAGATATCCAATGGGTCCATGCCCACAGGTCCCTTTGCCCTAAACCTCCTGAATCAGAGCCCCCAAGAGACATAATAATCTGTTTCAAAAATTTTCTGGAAAAGGAAATGATGTTGCTGAACCAGTCAAGGAAACTGCAGCCGGTCAGATTCAGGGGAAATGTTTTACAATTTTATCAAGACCTGGCCTCACAGACTTTGCAACGCAGAAAAGAATTTGGGCCTCTTACCACTCTGCTCCGCAATAAAAAAAATCCCATATCGTTGGGGTTTTCCCACTCAGGTTTTGGTACTCCATAACAATACCCGTCTGATATGTAGGTCTCCAGAGGCCTCGGGCTCCTTCTGCAAATCCCTGGGGATAGACCCTCTGCCTGAGACTGTGACACAGGAACAAAACCCCACTATGCAGTCTAGAAATAAAAAGGATCCATCAACAAACTAGAACATTGTCAACAGCAAACAGAACAAGAACTCTAACATGTCACAGTCGACACCTACCGTCTCCAGGCCTTTGCTATCATCCGCACTGAGTGCGAATGCTGAGACATACAGGGACGCTACGCAGTAATCCTGATAGGAAAACGCTGTCCCAGAGGGAAGAGGACTTGATAAGTATACACTTAATGCCTATGGAGTATTAACCTGTTTTTTCTTTGTTGTGTAATTGTAGTCTATAAGTCTAATGCTTAATGCCAGGTTATGTCCAAGGCTTCAATATAGTCAGGTCGACAACGCTAGATATAATACCATATAAAAATTAGTCATTGTCCAGAAGAAAACTCACTAAGAGGTCTAATTGTCTCATTTATACCCCTTATATGAGTGAAAACCTTAACAAATAGTTTGGTTATTAAATGCTCCACCATTCTAGCCAACATATAGGATAGACCATTGTACAGAGACGCTACGCAGTAGCCCAGATAAAAAACATTGTTCTGGGTGTATGAGGACTTGATAAATGTATATCAAATGCCTATGGAGTACTAACCTGTGTTTTCTCTTATTGTGTTATAGCAATCTATAAAACATTGTTAGCATGTACCTTTAATTTGTTCAAATGTTTAATAGAAGGTTATATTTGGGGCCTCATTGCGTTCAAGACGACTAATCTAACTATAATATAATGTAAAAATTAGATAATGTCCAGGGAACCCTCACTACGAGGTCTGATGGTCTTAAGTGAGGACCTTAACAAATAAATTAGTTATTCAAAGCTTCACCGTCTTAGCCAACATATGGGAAAGATCATTGCACTTGTTATGAGTAACCATTTAGGGCAAATGGCATGTTTTCTTTCCCCCTAAGTTTTTTGCTCTCAATAATGACCTATATTAGGAAGAGAGCCTACTGTTTGTTTCTTATGTTAAGTTGGATTTATAACCTGTTATGTTTTTAAATGTTATGCTTTCAAAATGATGCATCTTTCGAAAACCTACTCATGTTCTTTCTTGCACAGAGTAAACTCAAGTATTGTACCAATGTATAATTAAGTGATCAGACACTCTCCACACCCTCATATACCACTCATGTCAGGACGACGCACTGAAACCACACCACACATGACCCTCTTGACTCAGAATGTCAAAGGTTTTAACTCCCCACAAAAAAGGTAGAAAGCCATGTCTGACTTAGGTAGACGTAATATTGACATATTCTTCCTTCAGGAGACGCACTTTACCAGACGTAATGAACCCAAGTATCTTGGGAAAAGGTTTTGCACTCACTTTCATAGCTCAGGTGAGAAAAAAAAATGGGGTTAGCATCCTAATAAACAATTCCACTCCATTTGTACAGTATTAGAACGAAAAGTAACAGATAAAGAGGGGCGATTCTTAGGTTTGACCGGCCTTCTGTACGGGAGACCGGTCAAGCTTGTTAATATATACGCCCCAAATACAAATCAATTGCCTTTCTTCCACAATCTGTTCACAAAAATATTGGATTTGGCTAAAGGCCCAATAATTTTGGCTGGTGACTTCAATGTCCCCCTCCAACCTAACATGGACAACTCTAACCCTCAAATTCAAATTTCACATAAACTTACTAAAACCTTATGGAAAGGTATAAGAGACTTGAACCTATATGACACGTGGAGATTTATACACCACAACAAAAAAGATTTTACATTCTTTTCTCACCCTAATAAATCCTATAGTCGGTTGTACTACATACTCACAAACCAATTAGGCTTATCCTATGTTACTAGGTGTGATATCTCTCCTACTTTCTGGTCACATCATTCTTCTGTCCAACTACAGTTTACATGGCCAAACATCCCCCTCTCACCATATCAATGGAAACTGGACGACTCCCTGTTAGAAAATCCTGATTCTATCACCAAACTCACACAAAACATCGAAGAGTATTTTAACCTTAATTCGACCACAGTTAACAACAATTACACCTTATAGGAGGCACATAAATGCGTACTCCGCGGAGAGCTAATCAAGCTTAAAGCAACTCATACATTAACTAGTCGTAAAAGGTACAATGAATTAACTGAGGAGTATTCCCGCTTAGATTATGCGTTAAAAAAGTCCCCCTCTGATACCAACACATTAACAAAACTACAAGAGGTCCGTACTCACTTAGATAACTTTCTAGACATTGAATACCAAGCCATGCGCAGGCAAACTAATAGCATGTTCTATTTTGAAAATAACAGAGCAGGCAAACTTTTAGCTAGGGCTTTAAAAAAGAAAAGGTTTAAATCATATATATATGAACTCACCGACACTCGCAAAAGACCCATACAAACTACCCCAGAAATCTTACATGCTTTTCATAAATATTACAGTTCCTTATATAACCTTAAGAAGGATAACCCGACAACGGAGTACCTTTCTAATATGTCAGATTATATTAAAAAATACGCATTACCCCAGTTAACAGAGGATCAAAAATCACAACTTAACCAACTAATCTCCCAAAAGGAGGTCCTGCATGCAATTAAAAACTTAAAAATAGGAAAGAGCCCCGGCCTCAACTACCTTAATTCCACATCTCTCTAAAATGTTTAACGAAACAACGAAAGATAACCCATTCCCCTCATCCATGTTGGAAGCTCAGGTAGTGGTGCTGCCTAAGCCTGGCAAGCCCCCAAATACTCCAGCTAATTTCCAACCGATTTCCCTTTTGAATATAGATGTCAAACTCTTCGCAAAAATCATAGCCTCCAGAATTAATCTAGTTTTACCCACCATAATTCACACCAACCAAGCAGGCTTTACCCCCTTAAGAGAAGCTAGGGACAACACCACTAAGATATTGGACCTCATGGAATTTGCCATGCAACAAAAAGTCCCTTCCGTGTTCCTATTTATGGACGCGGAGAAAGCCTTTGACAGGCTAGACTGGTCTTTCCTACAACATACCATGCAAGCATTTAATTTCCCCTGAGAACTCATAGAGAAAGTTTTTACTTTATACAATAGCCCACAAGCCAAAATAAAATTAAATGACTCCACCTCGGCCCCATTTAGGATCGCCAATGGCACAAGACAAGGCTGTCCTCTTTCCACCCTCTTATTTGTCATGGCAATGGAGATCTTGGCTTCACATATTAGGAATAATATTGATATATATGGGATTGACATCGGCCCCAACTCCTATAAAATCACATTATATGCTGATGATATATTTTTAACACTCACAAAACCTGGACAATCAATCCCTTCACTAATGCATACACTACAAACCTATGGAAACTATTCGAACTTTAAAATAAACATTACTAAATCCGAATTACTGAGCATCCATCACACTCCACATGAATTATTAAATATTCAACAACAATTTAGCTTCCGAATCCAGACTAAGGCTATCAAATATTTAGGCGTCCATATTTCACCTCATATGGAGGATATAGTTTCGCTAAACTTCATAACCCTTAAAACGGCAGTACAGAATACCCTTGACTCCTGGAACACAAAACCCCTTTCATGGCTGGGGAGGGTTAACGCAGTCAAAATGATAGTTCTCCCTAGAATTGTATATTTTTTACAAACCCTTCTAACCCCTCTACCAGACCACCTATTATTTTCAATACAAAAATGTATTAATAGCTTTATATGGTCCCACAAATGGCCCCGCATTGCTACGAATAACATGTACTGCCTGAAAGACCTAGGAGGGATAGGAGTCCCGAACCTTTTAACCTATAGACAGGCTGCCTTTTTATCCAGAATAGTGGACTGGTGCAAGTAAGCACCCAACAAAGAATGGGTAACATTGGAACAATCTTTGTCCGATACCCACAATTTAGGTAGTACCTGCTGGATTCCAACAACACACTGCAAGCTTCTTACCACAACATCAAGGGCAGTAAAGGAAACCTTTAAGCAATGGGACAGACTGGTCACAAAATACTCGTCTCTCTCCACCACTTATTCACCCTTGACACCGCTAGGGAATGAACCCCCGTTCTCGTCACTGATAAGCTCCCTACCCCATTCCCACTCCGATACCTCCGTGAGAAATTCATTTCCACATATCCTCCTATATAAAGATAAGGAGATTATATCACAACAAAATTTATGTTATATTCTGGGTGAGAAATTCCAGAATTGGTTTACGTATGCACAGCTTACCTATTACTTATCCACACATCCGTTCAAACTTCAATTATGAAGACCACTCACAAATTTTGAATCCATGTGTTTATACTCACAAACGTGTGTGTGGTAGACCGAGCGCTAGTATTTTACAGCCTTATGCTCACTGGCAAAAGTCCTCTAGTGGACTTGGGATGTGACTACAATTGTGTGATATAGTGAGCGCTGGGAAGCTTAAAAGGACTGTGAGGTATGGATATGTTAAAAATGGAATGTATTTATTACAGTTAATATACAATGAAAATACAATATAATACATACAAATTAAAAAACTTCTAAAATTCTTCCTAAAATCTCTATGGATCCATGAGATATAAGTCTTAAGGATATAGTGTTACCTATATCTGTGGTGTTGGAACAAATATTACGTTAGCTCCGACAACAGTCTAAGACCATAGTATTATGGTCTATAAAGTGCAGTTTAAGCACAGATATTTACAAACAGCAGATGTGATGTAAATGGACAAAATTGGCGTAGTACAATGTCAATAATACAGATGTCAACAATACAGATGCAGTATAAAAGTATAAGTGATAGAAATACAATATAAATAAAAGTGTAGGAGAAATCCAATTGTGTAAAAATGGAAATCATACCACCATAATCTTTGAACGCACTTACCCACCATATTTTTTGAACACTTTGATATTTATTTGTGGATTAATTTTTTACAATTTTTGTGGAACACTCTGATATATATATATATTTTTTTTTTTTTTTTTTTTTTGGAACACTGTGATTTTCCAAAGAGACATTTTTTAAGAAACTATTTGAGAGACATAAATTTCTTGATTTTTTTCAACAAATTTGATTTCCATTTTTACACAATTGGATTTCTCCTACACTTTTATTTATATTGTATTTCTATCACTTATACTTTTATACTGCATCTGTATTGTTGACATCTGTATTATTGACATTGTACTACACCAATTTTGTCCATTTACATCACATCTGCTGTTTGTAAATATCTGTGCTTAAACTGCACTTTATAGACCATAATACTATGGTCTTAGACTGTTGTCGGAGCTAACGTAATATTTGTTCCAACACCACAGATATAGGTAACACTATATCCTTAAGACTTATATCTCATGGATCCATAGAGATTTTAGGAAGAATTTTAGAAGCTTTTTAATTTGTATGTATTATATTGTATTTTCATTGTATATTAACTGTAATAAATACATTCCATTTTTAACATATCCATACCTCACAGTCCTTTTAAGCTTCCCAGCGCTCACTATATCACACAATTGTTTATACTCACACCCCCAAAAGGGAATGTTATCTCTATCGTATAAACTGTTATCCCACTTGTCTTACTCCTCACTCCCCACATACGCAAATAAATGGGAAACAGACCTTGACACTAAACTAGACAGATCTGACTGGCAGACAATTTTTACACAAATGACCAGGGCCTCCTCATCTATATCAGTGTTGGAAACAAACTTTAAACTAATGAGCAGGTGGTATTACACACCAAGCAGACTGTACCAATTATTCCCTAACACGACCGCGATGTGCTGGAGACGATGCCTAGAAATAGGCGATTTTAAACATATATGGTGGACTTGTCCTGTAACTCAGTCTTTCTGGTCCTCCCTGAAAATTGAGATGGAGAGAGTAATACATATAAACTTTACTTTAACACCTTGGATTTTTCTTTTTAATACATTTGCGAAAATCACCTGTAAACTGAAAAGGACGCTACTCACCATTATGGTTAACACAGCAAAAAAACTAATCCTGTTAAATTGGAAAAAATCTGGTCTCCCTTCCATTAATGAATGGAAAATTAAAGTAACTCACTCTCTCCGTCTAGAGAAATATCATTATGCACACACCAAAAGAATCAAAGAATATCACAATATTCTCTTCTTATGGGAGGAATACTTGAGTAGCTTAAGGGATCCCTCCTAGCGCATTGCACTTTCTTTCCCTATAGTCAGACAAATTCTTCCTTGATACAAAGAGGGCGTATAACTAATATATAAGTATATCTGCATTTTCACTTGGTACTCCGGTGCTCAGATACTTCCCACTAATATATATTTGGTACAAATAATCAAAACCACTGCTATTTGCCAATCTTGAGTTAAATAGTTGATATGTGTGCATCATTGTTGTTCTGTTTCATGTTTTATCTGTAACAGACTTGTTTTTATTTCTTATGCTTCATTCTGTATATCTTATAATTTTTCTCAATAAAAGATAAAACTTAAAAAAAAAAAAAAAAAACTATAATGTTTTCACCATTACAAAACAAAATGTATATAAATATTGTGCACTGCTATTAGAAGTGACCCGCAATGTGAACGCGACCTTGCGTTCGCTTTACATGGAAGCTTTGCACTCACAAGCGTGCGCTTCCATATACTCCAATGAGAGCCTCGTTCTGAGGCCGTCATACACGGCCCAGAACCTAAGCGCAGCGAATTGGGGTAATTCGCACAGCGATGGGCAGCAAATTTAAAATATATGAATGTATACATACACATATTAACACATAAATATATATGTATATAAATGTAAATAAGTATATACATATTAAAAATTTAACAAAGTCCCCGTGGACCGCAATGTAAAGGCACTTTTCAGTGCCGTTTTTTTTTCTAACACATCACAGCCGCTCACTTTAACCCCTTATAATTGCTTTGCGCCGTTATTTTTTTAATTTAAAAAAGATGATACTATTTTTTATTATTAAGGAACACTACACTTAATTTTATGGGCAATTAGGGCACCTGTTTAAAATTAACCAGATATCTGATCTCTGGTTAATTTCTGGAGCGGTAATTGCTAGAGCAAGCTCGTAGTATTAATAATCACAAATTATATAGGGCCAGATTTAGAGTGGAGCGCAAAATTGCACTTTCAAAAGCGCTATATTTGTGCTCCACTTGAAATATCAGAGCATGCAAATGTGCGCTGGTATTATAAGCACAGCGCAAGGCGAGCGCAACCTCGCGTTCACATTGCTCCAATGGGAGCCTCGTTCTCATATACAAATATTAACACATACATATATATGTATAGAAGCATATACAGTAAATATATTATTATTTATAGGAATAACACAGTCCCCATAGACCGCAATGTAAAGGCAATTTTCAGTGACGTATTTTTTCTGACAACCCACATCCACAAACTTTAAGCACTTAAAACTGCTTTGTGCAGTTATATGAAGAAAAAAAAAATAAAGATGCTACATTTTTTTTTATTTTATCAAGGAACCTTACAATTTATTATTTAACCATTAATCTGACCTCTGCTCACAAAAACATTAGCCAGCCACTAGTAATAGCTGGTTATTTATTGTGTGCCCTTAAACTAGCAAATTTGCCCATTTACGGGTGCACAATAAATTAGCGCTCCACTTGTAATCTGGCCCATAGTATGCTATTTTAAGATGGAAGATATGTTTAATGTAAACTTTACTGGTTGGATAAGGAATCACAAATATAAGAAACCTAATCATTATAATTTTTTATTATGTGACTGTGAACCTAATATTATTTAAATGTATCATATAAGCATAAAGGCATGAATTTGGGTCCGATTATTAAACCAATTTGAAAATTATATTTCATTTACTGTCCAGAATTAATACAAAACCACATCAAGGGAAGAGGAGGTGGGATTCCTCTTTTCCGACTACTCTATATGTGTGAAACATAGTTTACCATGATACCACATATATACAGGTATGTACAAGATTGGTAATGTTTTTAAGTGTACTTTTGTTTTAAAGAGCAGAGGAATTAAGGTTAAATAAAAAAACAGAAGCAGAAAAAATAGTCATTAGACAAGAAAAAGCTGCATTATTCATTGCAAAATGCTTCTTAGATATGGGGCTGCAGTTGTATGCATTTTCTAATATAAGATGAGTGGCCCTTTAAATTAAATGTGTCCACACATGTAGTTTTCTTTCTTTTAAAGGAAGTTGGAACATACTTACGTATAGAAGGGTTTTCTTTCACCTAGATTACGAGTTTTGCGTTAGAGGCTGTGCGGTGCTAACGAGCAGTTTATGCTCACCGCTCACTTACAGACAGCGCTGGTATTACGGGTTTTTACAAACCAGACAAGAAGTGAGCGTTGAGCAAAATTTTGCTCATTACCGCACTCCAATACCAGCGCTGCTTACGTTAGCAGTGAGCTAGTTGTACGTGCTCGTGCACGATTTCCCCATAGGAATCAATGGGGAGAGCCGGCTGAAAAAAAGTCTAGCACCTGCAAAAAAGCAGCGTAAAGCTCTGTAACACAGCCCCATTGATTCCTATGGGGAAATACATTTTATGTCTACACCTAACACCCTAACATGAACCCCGAGTCTAAACACCCCTAATCTTACACTTATTAACCTCTAATCTGCCGCCCCCGACATCGCCAACACCTACATTATAATTATGAACCCCTAATCTGCCACTCCGGACACCGCCGCCACCTACATTATACTTATGAACCCCTAATCATCTGCCCCCAACATCGCCGAACCCTACATTATATTTATTAACCCTTACTCTGCTGCCCCCAATGTTGCCGCCACCTACCTACACTTAATAACCCCTAATCTGCCGCCATTATACTAAATGTATTAACCCCTAAAACTAAGTCTAACCCTAACCCTAACACCCCCTAACTTAAATATTATTAAAAGAAATCTAAATAAAATTACTATCATTAACTAAATTATTCCTATTTCAAACTAAATACTTACCTATAAAATAAACCCTAAGCTAGCTACAATATAACTAATAGTTACATTGTAGCTATTTTAGGATTTATTTTTATTTTACAGGCAAGTTTGTATTAATTTTAACTAGGTAGAATAGTTATTAAATAGTTATTAACTATTTAATAGCTACCTAGCTAAAATAAATACAAAGTTACCTGTAAAATAAAACCTAACCTAAGTTACAATTACACCTAACACTACACTATAATTAAATTATATCCCTAAATTAAATACAATTAAATAAAATTATCTAAAGTACAAAAAAACCCAAACACTAAATTACAGAAAATAATAAACAAATTACAAGATTTTTAAACTAATTAATCTAATCTCCCTAACAAAATAAAAAAGCCCCTCCCAAAATAAAAAAAGCCCTACCCTACACTAAATTACAAATAGCCCTTAAAAGGGCCTTTTGCGGGGCATTGCCCCAAAGTAATCAGCTCTTTTACCTGTAAAAAAAATTAGAAACCCCCCCCAACATTAAAACCCACCACCCACACAACCAACCCTACTCTAAAACCCACCCAATACCCCCTTAAAAAAAACTAACACTAACCCCTTGAAGATCACCTTACCGGGAGAAGTCTTCATCCAACCGGGCCGAAGTCCTCAACGATGCCGGGAGAAGTCTTCATCTAAGCCAGGTGAAGTGATCCTCCAGACGAGCAGAAGTCTTCATCCAGACGGCATCTTCTATTTTCATCCATCTGGCGCAGAGCAGGTCCATCTTCAAGACATCCGACGCGGAGCATCCTCTTCATCCGACGGCTAACACAGAATGAAGGTACCTTTAGGTGACGTCATCCAAGATGGCGTCTCTTCAATTCCGATTGGCGGATAGAATTCTATCAGCCATTTGGAATTAAGGTAGAGAAAATCCTATTGGCTGATGCAATCAGCCAATAGGATTGAAGTTCAATCTTATTGGCTGATCCAATCAGCCAATAGAATGCGAGCTCAATCCTATTGGCTGATTGGATCAGCCAATAGGATTGAACTTCAATCCTATTGGCTGATTGCATCAGACAATAGGATTTTTTCTACCTTAATTCTGATTGGCTGATGGAATTCGATCAGCCAATCGGAATTGAAGGGACACCATCTTGGATGACGTCATTTCAAGGAACCTTCATTCAGCCTTAGCCGTTGGATGAAGAGGATGCTCTGCATTGGATGTCTTGAAGATGGACCCGCTCCGCGCCGGATGGATGAAGATAGAAGATGCTGTCTGGATGAAGAATTCTGCCCGTCTGGGGGACCACTTCGCCTGGCTTGGATGAAGACTTCTCTTGGCTTCGTTGAGGACTTTGGCCCGGTTGAATGAAGACTTCTCCCGGTAAGGTGATCTTCAAGGGGTTAGTGATAGGCTTTTTTAAGTGGGTATTGGGTGGGTTTTAGAGTAGGGTTGGTTGTGTGGGTGGTGGGTTTTAATGTTGGGGGGATTTGTAATTTTTTTTACAGGTAAAAGAGCTGATTACTTTGGGGCAATGCACCGCAAAAGGCCCTTTTAAGGGCTATTTGTAATTTTAGTGTAGGGTAGGGCTTTTTTTATTTTGGGGGGGGCTTTTTTATTTTGTTAGGGGGATTAGATTAGGTGTAATTAGTTTAAATATCTTGTAATTTGTTTATTATTTTCTGTAATTTAGTGTTGTTGTTTTTTTGTACTTTAGCTAATTTTATTTAATTGTATTTAATTGTATTTAATTTAGGGAATTAATTTAATTATAGTGTAGTGTTAGGTGTAATTGTAACTTTATTTAGGTTTTATTTTACAGGTACTTTTGTATTTATTTTTGCTAGGTAGTTATTAAATAGTTAATAACTATTTAATAACTATTGTACCTAGTTAAAATAAATACAAACTTGCCTGTAAAATAAAAATAAACCCTAAGCTAGATACAATGTAACTTTTAGTTATATGGTTGCTAGCTTAGGGTTTATTTTACAGGTAAGTATTAAGTTTTAAATAGGAATAATTTAGTTAAAGGGACACTGAACCCAAATTTTTTTCTTTCGTGATTCATATAGAGCATGCAATTTAAAACAACTTTCTAATTTACTCCTATTATCAATTTTTCTTTGTTCTCTTGCTTTCTTTATTTGAAAAAGAAGGCATCTAAGCTATTTTTTTGGTTCAGAACCATGGAACGCACTTGTTTATTGGTGGATGAATTTACCCACCAATCAGCAAGAACAACACAGTGTGTTCACCAAAAATGGGCTGGCATCTAAACTTACATTCTTGCATTTCAAATAAAGATACCAAGAGAATTAAAATAATTTGATAATAGGAGTAAATTAGAAAGTTGCTTAAAATTGCATGCTCTATCTGAATCACGATAGAAAAAAAATTGTGCTCAGTGTCCCTTTAACTATAGTAATTTTATTTAGATTTATTGTAATTATATTTAAGTTAGGGAGGGTTAGGGTTAGACTTAGATTTAGGTGTTAATAACTTTAATATAGTGGCAGCGACGTTGGGGGCGGCAGATTAGGGGTTAATAAATGTAGGTAGGTGTCGTTAATAAAATTTAACTAATGTTTCCGAGGCGGGAGGGCAACGGTTTAGGGGTTAATATATTTATTATAGTGGCGGTGATGTCCGGTTCGGCAGATTAGGGGTTAAAAATTAAATGTTAGTGTTTGCGATGTGGGAGGGCCTCGGTTTAGGGGTTAATAGGTAGTTTATGGGTGTTAGTGTACTTTTTAGCACTTTAGTTAAGAGTTTTATGCTACGGCGTTGTAGTGTAAAAGTCTTAACTACTGACTTTAAAATGCGGTACCAGTCTTGACAGGAGAGGCTCACTTTTTGTCAGACTCGTAATACCGGCTCTATGCAAGTCTTATTGAAAAAATAGGATATACGCAATTTACGTAAGTGGATTTGCAGTATTTCCAAGTCTGGCCAAAAAAGTGAGCGGTACACCTTTACCTGCCAACGCTGCTTTTTAAGCCTAACGTAAAACTCGTAATCTAGCCATTTATTATTACTATTTTAAACATTTTAGAATCATTGTCATCAAATCTATAAAAACAATGCTAATGATATTACACACTAGGACACAGATTACAAATAAATCACTATTAAAAGGACAGTTTACTCAAAAATGTTCTCCCCTTTAATTTGTTCCCAATTATCCACTTTACCTGCTGGAGTGTATCAAATTGTTTACGAGTCGTTCCTTTACCCTTATATTGGCATTTGAAATAGTTGATTTAGCCTGTGGTATTCCCACCTACTGTATTTTGAATGTTTCTGGTCTTAGGTCCAAGCTATAGATAAGCTGTGTAAACACAGCCAGCAGAAGAAATTACACTCCCAGTGAGGTATAGAAGAGCTAAGGTAATAAAATGTTAGTTTTCCATTGTTCTCTCCAAGTATTAGTCTTTGGTTTACGAAGAGATATGAGATATCAGATAAAGAAGCATGTATATGTACACATATTTTATTAGCTTGTGGCTTCAAAACACAAAATCAGCTATTTCAAATACACAAATAAACCTTAAAAATCAAAATCTCATACATTATATACTCTGCAGTAAAAAACAATTTTACAGTATACTGTCCCTTAAATAGCACAAGGCGCGCTAATATTGTGGGCCTGTGCACTGGCTAGAGCAAAATCTGGCGAAACAGAATTAATAATTGCTGTATATACGTAGTTGGGTCTCTAATCTGAAGTGCTGTTAATTGCTGATTTCTGAGACTGGTGAATCTATAAATGTACCTTGTGTAGCAGCAGAAACTATTGATCTACTTTTCCTGCAGCAATCTTCATGACAGTCTGTTCATCATAATACTTAAATGGTTTTGCCAATGCACTTGAAATGTTCAAAGTTCTTGAAATTTTTCAAACTGACTGATCATCATTTGGTAAAGTAATGATGGACTGTTTGCTAAATTAAATAGCTTTTTTCCTTATTACTACAACCATCAATGAAGCCTTCTACCAAATAGGGCTATTGAAGATCAACCCTACTTTGTCATAACCTGAACTCATTGGGGCCGAATTATCAAGCTCTGAATGGAGCTTGATGCCCCTGTTTCCGCGTGATCCTTCAGTCTCGCCGGAAACAGCAGTTATGAAGCAGCAGTCTTAAGACCGATGCTCCATAACTGGTCCTCTGCCTCTAAGGCTGCGTTCTGCAATCCACCCGATCCTATACGATCGGGCTGATTGACACCCCCTGCTAGCGGCCGATTGTCCGCAAATCTGCAGGGGGCGGGTGAACTGCTTGTGCAATGTTAAATGCAGA
The DNA here is from genome assembly GCF_027579735.1 of Bombina bombina. Classification (NCBI taxonomy): domain Eukaryota; kingdom Metazoa; phylum Chordata; class Amphibia; order Anura; family Bombinatoridae; genus Bombina; species Bombina bombina. The sequence goes on along the minus strand of NC_069506.1, from coordinate 161,969,101 downwards.
CAGCGTATGCTGTCGGCATTCAGAGATGTCTGTCGGACATGATACGCTACAGCGTATCATGTCGGACAGGCATTGATAAATTGGCCCCATTGACTCTAAAAAAAAAAAAAAAATTATAATTTTTTTGTAAACAAAATTAATACATTGGACCCAATTTATCAAAGGCTAGATGGACATGGTCCCTTTCCAGGAACCTTGTCTACTCCGGCATCACAGTGAATGGGCAGCATGCACTGCCCATAGTTAACATTGCCCAAGCAACTGCTTATGTAGCCACGTCCCCTGCTCTCACACAACCAGTTGTGTGACAGCAGAGCTTGTCAATCATCATGATCAGATATGATGGGGATGATTTAACTTTGCCACCCTTGAGGTGTTGAAGAGGCTAAGTCACAGTGGTCTGAAGGCAGCAATGCAATGCTCAGGTCCCATAAATGGGGCCCCATAGGTGTGTCCGAGCTTTTGACTGGCTATGTATTTTGCTTCTTGCGCAAGCAGATCTGTGAAATTCCTGTAAAAATTCAACAAAACATTGTTTTGCATACATTTTTTGAATATGTAATCAATTCTAATGTAATAAAACTGGGTGTTCCAGAATTAACAAGTACATAATAAAGAAACAATGCATTTGCACTTTCTCAGAATTTCAAATAAGCAGTAGAATTTTCCTAACAAATCTCAAAATGTACTTCAATTCGCCAATCCCAGACTTATATACATAAACACTGTGACCTCTTGCACATGCTCAGCAGTAGCTGGTGCCTCAGAAAGTGTGGACATGATGAAAGTAAATTGGAAAGTCTCTTAGAACTTTTATCTGAATAACCAAAGTTTAATTTTGACTTTAGTATCCCTTTCAAAAGATGTCTAGCATATTTCATTAAAGGGACAGTCAAGTCCAAAATAAACTTTCATGATTCAGATAGGGCATGTAATTTTAAACAACTTTTCAATTTACTTTTATCACCAATTTTGCTTTGTTCTTTTGGTATTCTTAGTTGAAAGCTAAACCTAGGAGGCTCATATGCTAATTTTTTTGACCTTGAAAGCCGCCTCTAATCTTAATGCATTTTGACAGTTTTTCACCACTAGAGGGTGTTAGTTCATGTGTGTCATATAGATAACATTGAGCTCACGCACATGAAGTAAGCACTGATTGGCTAAAATGCAAGTCTGTCAAAAGAACTGAAATAAGAGGGGGAAGTGTAGAGGCTTAGATTCAAGGTTATTACAGAGGTAAAATGTGTATTATTATAACTGTGTTGGTGATGCAAAACTGAGGAATTGGTAATAAAGGGATTATCTATCTTTCTAAACAAGAAAAATTCTGGTGTTGACTGTCCCTTTAATGTTTTGTTATTTCTGGCAACTGGAATATGTTACAGAAAAAGGTGTGTAAAAGTCGCACATGAAAGTGCACCTAGAAGTGAGAAATGGATCGGCATTGTATAGGTTAACAGTTCTTCAAGCTGTGAACATAAGAAATTACAATTCTTTTTATCACCGCTCTTTTGCATCCAACTCTTGATCGATCCCATGTTATTGAACAGAACCTTAATTATTTTAAAATGGCACGCAGTAATAATGCTGTACTGATATTGCTTTCTTCTGCTCATTTAGGAAAACCTTCTAAATTACTGGTTTTACTTTCTCATACTCCTAAAGTATTTGTAAAATTGATCAGAAACCAGTTATTAATTTTATTACCGACAACAGAACAAATAGTTTTTTAATATGGTACAAGATAAAAATTGACTGCACTAAAGAGTAATAATAGATAACATTCTATAACTTGTGTAACTAAACTTGTATAAAGCCTTTCAAGACTATAGAGACATATATGAAGCTCAGTAAATAGATTGGCCTCTAGTTATTAAAGTCTGGCGGACCTGATCCGACACTGCGGATCAGGTCCGCCAGACCTTGTTGAATACGGCGAGCAATATGCTCGCCATATTCAGCATTGCACCAGCAGCTCACAAGAGCTGCTGGTGCAACGCTGCCCCCTGCAGACTCGCGGCCAATGGGTCGCCAGCAGGGGGGTGTCAATCAACCCGATCGTACTCGATCGGGTTGATTTCCGGCATTGTCTGTCCGCCTGTTCAGAGCAGGCGGACAGGTTATGCAGTAGCGGTCTTTGTGACCGCTGCTTCATAACTGCTGTTTCTGGCGAGTCTGAAGACTCGCCAGAAACAGAGGCCATCAAGCTCCTTATGGAGCTTCATAACTAGAGGCCATTGTGTTTAAGTTACCTTAAAGGGACACTCAAGTGTAAATAAACTTTTATGATTCAGGTAGAGAATGCAGTTTTAAGACACTTACAATTTACTTCCATTATTACATTTTAAACCGTCTTTTTATAGTTACACTTTTTGGGGAACAAGATCCTACTGAGCATGTGCACAAGCTCACAGGGTATACATATACTAGTCTGTGATTGGCTGATGTATGTCACATGATACAGGGGGCCGGAAAATGGGAGACATTTTAAATCATTGTCTTTTTATTATGCACTTGTTAATGATGTAATTCTACTGCATTGAGTGGTCCTTTAAAAGGACATAAAAAAATTATAAAAAAGCTCTGGTTGGTTAGAGCATTTTATTCCTTGTCTATGGGGCCGAATTATCATGATGCCCCTGTTTCCACACGAGCCTTCAGTCTCAGGACCGCTGCTCCATAACTGGTCCATCTGCTCTGAGGCTGCAGACATCAATTCGCCCGATCCTATATGATCGGGCTGATTGACACCCCCCTGCTAGCGGCCGATTAGCCGCGAATCTGAAGGGGGCGGAATTGCTTGTGGAATGATAAATGCTGACAGCGTATGCTGTCGGCATTCATCAATGTCTGTTGGACATGATCCGCTGAGTGGATTATGATGGACAGGCCGATGATAAATCGGCGCCTATGTCTTAAAATAGATTTAACACCCCCAAAGGGGCCACAATACAAGCTAGTAAAAGGCTGCTGTGCACATATACCACCCTGATTGGCATGTAGCAGAACGGTAGGCAATAGTGCTGTAATATAATGCTCTAATGCACAGTACCATTTGATATCCATTTCACAACTATTCATAGCTATCATTCATCTCCCAATACAAGGGTAAAATGTTTGTACCTGCCCCAACCCTGCATATTGGGTGCCCAGTAGGCCTGTCCTTTGGGCAGGGTTGAGAGGGGCACCTGACCATGGCCCTGTGCTTTGGGGGGCCCCACACTTTCATGGGTGAGGGTAAGAGAAGGTGCAATGTAAATCCTGTAAGTAGTTGAGGAAGAAATAATTATGGCATCAGAAGGTGTAATATATAGTTGTATTTTTTATATAGGGCACATTTTTTGTTTGAACATACAGGGGTAAGGCCATACAGGGTGAAGGGAACAAGGATGCTGGGCTGGGGAACCCCACAAATCTGTCTTGCCCAGGGCCCCACAAATGCTAAGTGTGGCCCTATTGGCAAGGATGTCATAGGTGACATCATTGGCCTTATTTGCACAATCACAAAATGGGTAGCTTTTTTCTTAACCCCATATTGCAGATAACACCTAACAGTGTTGGGAGGTTTGCCTGCTTCTTCCCCGGTTTCTGTTTTGAAGAGATACCTAGGTAGGTTTCTGGAGCAAAACATGGCAGGGTAGTGCTGCCATCTAGTGCTCTTGCAAATGGATAATATTCTTGCAAAACCGCTGCCATATAGTGCTCCAGAAAAGGGTCGGCTCCTGAGCATATGTCCCTGCTTTTCAACAAAAGATACCAAGAACACGTAAAAATTGATAATAGCAGTAAATTATAAAGATGTTTAAATGTGCATGTTCTACCTGAAAGCAATATTTTGGGTTTCTATCTCTTGAATATGGTGAAATTGACCTGAGCCTGCAGTATTCTGCACAGTGATTGGTTAGGTCGGAGCATAAACTAATTTACAGTTTTATTTGGCCACAGTCTAAAAAGCAAAGAACACGCAACTGTTCTTGATTAGCAAAATATAATAAACAATGCTAACAAAAAATATATCTTTTAAAGAGACATAAAAGTTAAAATAAAACTTTCATGTCTTAGATAGAGAGTTTGCAATTTACTTTGTTCTCTTGGTATCCTTTGCTACAAAAAGCATACCTAGGTAGGCTCAGGAACAGCATTTCACTGCTGTGAGTTAGTTGGTGATTGGTGGCTACACAGACATTTCTCTTGTCACTGGCTCACCAGATGTGTTCAGCTAGCTCCCAGTAGTGAATTACAGATCTCAAACTGACTTTAACTTTGTGTTATACCTTTTTACAGAGGTGGTTAAACACAATGCTATATGCAAGCAATAATGCAATAATAAAAATAATAATGTCCCTTTAAGCATTTATTCTCTACACAAATCTTTTACAATGCAGTGTTTATTTACTGATTTATGGTGTCCATATATATATATGAAAAAATTGTAAATATCCCTTTAAGCAGTGACATTTGCAGACCAGTAATGAGTGCATAAAACAGCACTAATGCTATAAAACACAAATCAGAGGAAAGGTCATGGGGTACGTTGGTAACTTTTTTTTACGGAAGCAGCTATATTAATCTGGACCTGTATGCACTTATACTGGAAGTTTATGTATTTAATCATAAAACTTTGTTTCCTACACAATAAAATCCAGCAATAATCTTCTTCCAGTATAGTAATGCTGTGACTAACTGTAAATTAGCTTGTAAATACACAAAGCTAGTTCCTTTAGTTCATCCCAATACATTACCACGCTTCAGCGTTTCGTAGAATATAAAGCAGCAGCCCATGATATGCTAACAGCCAATCGCTCACTGCTCACACATATGTTTTATTCATGGGGGCTCTTATTATCAGTTTACATTTTAATGAATGTTGTTTTCATTGTTCAAAGACTTTTTCATATAAGAGATTCAACATCTAATTGGGGATACAGCAAGCTCTCAATTTGGGTTTAACAGTGTTAATACGAGGTAGTCTATCATGTAAAATAAGTGCACTAGAGGGAATACAGTGTTTCGGTAAATTAATGCATTACTATAGCTCTGACCACAAAAAATGAGAACAATAGAAGACTGTGAATATTTAAAGACACGGTGACTTACAGCAGTAGTGACCAATTGGCTACCCTTGGAGCCACATGCAGCTCTCTAAACTAGTTTTGCAGCCTCCAGGAAAAAAGCAGATCTAAGGATAGGCACTATAGTTTTTGTGGTCCCAGGAAAAATCCAAAACATGTCTGGCTTGGTGACTTCTGGTGCGTGGGCAAACAAGATGACAACAACTCGAAAGTGTAGGAGAGAAGAGCAGATATAAGGTACCCTGCAACCAGTGTTCCCTCTAAATTCAGTTTTGTGAGTGGCCCAGCAGTGAAACAGTTAATAAGGGAGCCACACATTTGCAGTCTGCATTGTATAGTGTGTGCTAATTGCTTTAATTAACTGTTTCACTGCTGGGCCACTCACAAAACTGGCCTTAGAGGGAACACTGCCTGCAACCTTACCTAAATCTGTCCCTATGCCACTAGATATCTGTAGGAAATATATTATTATATATAAATTATTATGTGTGTGTTTTATAGCCATAATTCTATATGTGGCCCTAAATTATTGTTTAACCCTTTGAGTGCTAAGCACTTTCCCACCTGGGTGCTAAGATTTTTTAATGTTTTTTTTTTTTTTTTTTTAAAAAACAATATTTTTTTTTCCAGACCTCCAAGACTTACACTGTTGGAAAGGTTAGGCGATTACCTTTCCAATGGTGGGTCTTGGGGGTCTGTCGCTGCTTAGATGCCTGAGATACAGGCTTCTAAGCAGCATGCCCCCTGCTCCTATACTTTGTTATAAATAAAGTATAAATAAAGTTGTGCATGACGTCATCACATTATTGCGCGTGACGTCACCACCACCACCGACATTAGCACTCAGAGGGTTAAATATTGATCTGTGGCCCCCATGTGTTTTGAAGTTGGCCATCATCAGTAGCTTACAAGGCACAAAACTGACAGCATTACTTTCAAAGGTTGTGGTTAAACGGAGAAAGTAAACACCTTGAGCGTTTTATATCAAATGTTTTGTCATGTGTAATGAAACAACTTTGCAGTATATTTTCATTATTTATTTTGCCCCTTTTCATGTATTTGACCAGTTTCTACTTTTCAGACCATAAAATGCGCCATTGCTGACTTCTGATATATATCTGTCCTCAATTTGCTTTATCAGATAACAACTACAAAACAATGTATTTTATACAGGGTGGGTGAAGTTTGACTACTGAAAAATAATTGCAGTGAAAACGATATTCATTTGTTAAGACTTTGCTAATATATTACTCTATAGCAACCAGTGGCGTCGCTACAGGGGGGCCAGGGGGGGGGCATTTGCCCCCCTTATCTCAAGGCTTGCCCCCCTGTCTGCCCCCCCAGCCCCAGCACATGCATAATGTTGAAAGTGAACTGATATATACTTTATTTTTTTTTATAATGGGCCCGTGTTTTTTTATTACAAAAATGACTTAGAGTGACTGAGTAGCAATATGAGCAGCAGCAGCGCGTCTCCCTGTGTTCCCCATCTGCATGCATGTTGCTGGCGCTATGCAATTTGCTTCTCTCCAGTTCCAGCCAGGTCATGTTCCTACACAGCACAAGGAACATGACTGGAGACTGGACAGGAAGAGGGAGGAGCCAACCAGTAGGTGCTTTTGTGTGCAGCCTCAGGACAGAGCAAGCAGAGAGCGCGGGAAGGAGCAGCACTAGCAGCCAGGCACTGGCTGTCTGGGACTGTCAGTGGCTGTCAGTGGCAGCAAAGATAGATAAAGATAGTCTGAAGATCTGATTCTGGGCCGGGGTAAGATTAAACATGATTCTTCAGAGTTAACTGTAGCCTAGGCACACATAGGTGAGGTTGTAGTTGTGTGTTTCCAGCTCAGTCCTTCACAATAATCATAGGATTTCAAATAGCTAGCATTAGTTTCTGTTAGCACCTAGTCCCTTAGTATAGCAGTTTCAGTATCACCCCCTCCCCCGCCACTCGCGACCCACCCGTGTGGGGGGGGGGGGAGGGGGTGATACTGAAACTGCTATACTAAGGGACTAGGTGCTAACAGAAACTAATGCTAGCTATTTGAAATCCTATGATTATTGTGAAGGACTGAGATGCTGCTGGCAATGTGTGTGTTTTATACATACACACACACATTATATATATATATATATATATATATATATATATATATATATATATATATATATATATATATATATATATATATATATATATATATATATATATATATAAAAAACTATTTGCTTTTTAGGAAACCTTTTATAATTAAGAGAGGAGATTAAGCACTCTTTTATTGCTCAAAGAGGTCTCCCAGAGGGAGAGACACACACACCACTGACAGATTAAAAACTGGTGGCAAAATAGATATTAAAGTGCAGAGACCATTTATTAACCCCTTAATGACCACAGCACTTTTCCATTTTCTGTCCGTTTGGGACCAAGGCTATTTTTACATTTTTGCGGTGTTTGTGTTTAGCTGTAATTTTCATCTTACTCATTTACTGTACCCACACATATTATATACCGTTTTTCTCGCCATTAAATGGACTTTCTAAAGATATCATTATTTTCATCATATCTTATAATTTACTATAAAAAAAATTATAAAATATGAGGAAAAAATTGAAAAAAACACACTTTTTCTAACTTTGACCCCCAAAATCTGTTACACATCTACAACCACCAAAAAACACCCGTGCTAAATAGTTTCTAAATTTTGTCCTGAGTTTAGAAATACCCAATGTTTACATCTTCTTTGCTTTTTTTGTAAGTTATAGGGCCATAAATACAAGTTGCACTTTGCTATTTCCAAACCATTATTTTTCAAAATTAGCGCTAGTTACATTAGAACACTAATATCTTTCAGGAATCTCTGAATATCCATTGACATGTATATAATTTTTTTTAGTAGACATCCCAAAGTATTGATCTAGGGCCATTTTGGTATATTTCATGTCACCATTTCACCGCCAAATGCGATTAAATACAAAAAATCGTTCACTTTTTTACAAATTTTTTCACAAACTTTATGTTTCTCACTGAAATTATTTACAAACAGCTTGTGCAATTATGGCTTAAATGGTTGTAAATTCTTCTCTGGGATCCCCTTTGTTCAGAAATAGCAGACATATATGGCTTTGGCGTTGCTTTTTAGTAATTAGAAGGCTGCTAAATGCCACTGCGCACTACACATATATTATGCCCAGCAGTGAAGGGGTTAATTATGGAGCATGTAGGGAGCTTCTAGGGTTAATTTTAGATTTAGTGTAGTGTAGTAGACAACCCCAAGTATTGATCTAGGCCCATTTTGGTATATTTCATGCCACCATTTCACCGCCAAATGCGATCAAATTAAAAAAAACATTAAATTTTTCACAATTTTAGGTTTCTCACTGAAATCATTTACAAACAGCTTGTGCAATTATGGCACAAATGGTTGTAAATGCTTCTCTGGGATCCCCTTTGTTCAGAAATAGCAGACATATATGGCTTTGGCGTTGCTTTTTGGTAATTAGAAGGCCGCCAAATGCCGCTGCATTTCACACGTGTATTATGGCTAGCAGTGAAGGGGTTAATTATGTAGCTTGTAGGGAGCTTGCAGGGTTAATTTTAGCTTTAGTGTAGAGCTCAGCCTCCCACCTGAAACATGAGACCCCCTGATCCCTCCCAAACAGCTCTCTTCCCTCCCCCACCCCCCAATTGTCCCCGCCATCTTAAGTACTGGCAGAAACTCTGCCAGTACTAAAATAAAAGCTATATTTGGGTTTTTTTTTTTTTTTTTTTTTAGCATATTTACATATGCTGCTGTGTAGGATCCCCCCTTAGCCCCCAGCCTTACTGATCCCCCACCAAAGAGCTCTCTAACCCTCCCCCTCTGCCTTAATGGGCGCCATCTTGGGTACTGGCAGCTGTCTGCCAGTACCCAGTTTAGTGAATAATGTGCCTTTTTTTTAAAATAAAAACCCTTTTCTGCAGTGTAGCTTCCCCCCCCCCCCAAGATCAACCCCCCACCCCTTCCACATCAATTAGCTGTTATTTACACTTTAATTCAAGTACTTTTTAAACTTGATTTTTCTGTAGTGTAGCGGTTCCCTCCCGCTCCCGCCCCGTGCACGCGCCCGCCCGCCGCCCCCCGTGCACGCGCGCGCTCCCGTGCGCGCTCCCGCCCCTCCCGCCCCCGATCCCGCCCCCCTCCACTCCACTGGGTACATCGATGGCCGCCCACCCGCCTCCCAGACTTGCTCCCACCCACCAACGATACCGGCCACCGATGTCCGGTGCAGAGAGGGCCACAGAGTGGCTCTCTCTGCATCGGATGGCCAAGGGGGGTTATTGCAGGATGCCTCCATATCGAGGCATCACTGCAATAACCGGAAAGCAGCTGGAAGCGAGCAGGATCGCTTCCAGCTGCTTTCCACACCGAGGACGTGCAGGGTACGTCCTCAGGCATTAACTGCCTTTTTTTTGAGGACGTACCCTGCACGTCCTCGGTCGTTAAGGGGTTAAAGGGACACTGTACCCAAAATTTTTCTTTCATGATTCAGATTGAGCATGAAATTTTAAGCAACTTTCTAATTTACTCCTATTATCAAATTTTCTTCATTCTCTTGGTATCTTTATTTAAAATGCAAGAATGTAAGTTTAGATGCCGGCCCATTTTTGGTGAACAACCTGGGTTGTCCTTGCTGATTGGTGGATAAATTAATCCACCAATAAAAAATTGCTGTCCAGAGTACTGAACCCCAAAAAACCATAGATGACTTCTTTTTCAAATAAAGATAGCAAGAGAACAAAGAAAATTTGATAATAGGAGTAAATTAGAAAGTTGCTTAAAATTGCATGCTCTTTCTGAATTACAAAACAAAATTTTTGGGTTCAGTGTCCCTTTAAGTCAATGAAAAAACATTGGACAGTTCAGTGATGCATCACAAAAATAAGCAAATATACACTTATATATACACATATATAGTACAGTCCAAGATAGTTGATTTATGTTAGTGGCTATATGCCTATTTATGGTCTTGTGCTGTACTATATATGTGGAAAATATTGAATATATATATAAATGGTCTCTGCACTTTAATATCTATTTGACCGCCAGTTTTTGGTCTGTTTGTGGTGTGGGTGCCTCACCCTCTGGAAGACCGCTTTGAGCAATAAGAGTGCTGAATCCCCTCTCAATTATATACAGATATATATTTCTCTCTTTCAAGTAAAAATATTTTTATATCTTAGAGGATCTGCACCACTACTTTTTGGCGTTTGAAAGTACGCACAGTAGTTTTATAAATTATCTAAATTCTTTAGATTAATTTCATACTCTCTCCCTAGCTTTGTACTTAAAAAAACAAACAAAAAACATATATATATATATATATATATATGTATGTATGTATATATATATATATATATATATATATATATATACACATGTAACTCACACAATGTGTTATGAAAAAAATCTGTACAGTTTACAGGGAATTAAAATTTTGCTCTTTTCTACTGCAGAAAAAAATGAATTTAAAGTCCCTGTAAAATGAACAGATTTTTTTTCATAACACATTGTGAGCTATATTCTATGTGTATATCTGCAATGATTTGCACACAAGTCTACTAATCTTTTTCTCAAATGGGGGCTGAAACAGCTCCTAAAAGTAGCAACACTACCCAGATTAGGCCTTTTTATTATACTTTTGACTGAAAATGGAGTACAATCAATAACCTTAGAAACAGTCAGTACTATAGGTTTTACAGAGCTGCTACCCTGCATAAATTGTATGAATCAAGGCTTAGGAAGGGCAGTGTGAGAGCTCTCTGTGTTACCTATGGAGCAGGATGTACTGAATTTTCCACCATCACTTTTATGTAGCATTTTTAACACCTTGGAGATAAGCTTTTTAGTAATTTTTACTTCAAAGCTGGTGAAATATTCTCTTTCACTCCTGGACTGAAAACAATTAAAAGCTATTTAAATTAAAATAACACTATAGTATGTGTGTGTATGTATGAGTGTGTGTGTGTGTGTATGTATGAGTGTGTGTATGAGTGTGTGTGTATGAGTGTGTATGTATGAGTGTGTGTGTGTGTGTGTGTGTATGTATGAGTGTGTGTGTGTATGTATGTATGAGTGTGTGTGTGTGTGTGTGTGTATGTATGAGTGTGTGTGTGTGTATGTATGATGTATGAGTGTGTGTGTGTGTGTGTATGAGTGTGTGTGTGTGTATGTATGAGTGTGTGTGTGTGTGTGTGTATGTGTTTGTGTGTGTGTGTGTGTGTGTGTATGTATGAGTGTGTGTGTGTATGTATGAGTGTGTGTGTATGTATGAAAGTGTGTGTGTGTATGAGTGTGTGTATATGTGTGTATGAGTCTGTGTGTGTATGTATGAGTGTGTATGTATGAGTATGAGTGTGTGTATGTATGAGTATGTGTATGTATGAGTATGAGTGTGTGTATGTGTGTGTGTATATGTTTGTATATTCAGGGGTATAATTTAGTGGAAAAATTATTAGTGCCCCCTCAGTTTTGACTGTGGTATCTTATGTGCCCCCCCTATATATTGTTCCTAGAGTCGCCACTGATAGCAACACCATAGAAATTACAAAGTGTTGTCCCTTTAAACCAAGGGGCCGATTTAACAATGTCTGTCCAACATGATACGCTGTAGCGTATAATGTCCGACAGATATTGCTAAATGCTGACAGCTGTCGGCATTTAACATTGCACAAGCAGTTCTGGTAAACTGCTTGTGCAATACCGCCTCCTGCGAGCTCGCGGTAGCAATTAGCGCTTATACAATTAACAAGAGATCAGATATCTGGTTATGTTTTATAAATGCCAACCAAATACAGTGTAGTGTATTTTATTAAAATATAAAGATAAAAGCATCTTCATTTTTTAATAAAATAACTGTATTAGGCAGTATTTTGGGGGGTAAAGTTGGTGGGAGTGGGGTGTTAGAAAACAAACAGCACTGAAAAGTGCCTTTACATTGCCATCTATGGGAACTTTGTGTTCCCAGTAAATATATATGTATATGCTTATATTCATATAAATGTATGTGCTACATATTAATACATAAAAATACAGGGAGTGCAGAATTATTAGGCAAATTAGTATTTTGACCACATCATCCTCTTTATGCATGTTGTCTTACTCCAAGCTGTATAGGCTCGAAAGCCTACTACCAATTAAGCATATTAGGTGATGTGCATCTCTGTAATGAGAAGGGGTGTGGTCTAATGACATCAACACCCTATATCAGGTGTGCATAATTATTAGGCAACTTCCTTTCCTTTGGCAAAATGGGTCAAAAGAAGGACTTGACAGGCTCAGAAAAGTAAAAAATATTGAGATATCTTGCAGAGGGATGCAGCACTCTTAAAATTGCAAAGCTTCTGAAGCGTGATCATCGAACAATCAAGCGTTTCATTCAAAATAGTCAACAGGGTCGCAAGAAGCGTGTGGAAAAACCAAGGCGCAAAATAACTGCCCATGAACGGAGAAAAGTCAAGCGTGCAGCTGCCAAGATGCCACTTGCCACCAGTTTGGCCATATTTCAGAGCTGCAACATCACTGGAGTGCCCAAAAGCATAAGGTGTGCAATACTCAGAGACATGGCCAAGGTAAGAAAGGCTGAAAGACGACCACCACTGAACAAGACACACAAGCTGAAACGTCAAGACTGGGCCAAGAAATATCTCAAGACTGATTTTTCTAAGGTTTTATGGACTGATGAAATGAGAGTGAGTCTTGATGGGCCAGATGGATGGGCCCGTGGCTGGATTGGTAAAGGGCAGAGAGCTCCAGTCCGACTCAGACGCCAGCAAGGTGGAGGTGGAGTACTGGTTTGGGCTGGTATCATCAAAGATGAGCTTGTGGGGCCTTTTCGGGTTGAGGATGGAGTCAAGCTCAACTCCCAGTCCTACTGCCAGTTTCTGGAAGACACCTTCTTCAAGCAGTGGTACAGGAAGAAGTCTGCATCCTTCAAGAAAAACATGATTTTCATGCAGGACAATGCTCCATCACACGCGTCCAAGTACTCCACAGCGTGGCTGGCAAGAAAGGGTATAAAAGAAGAAAATCTAATGACATGGCCTCCTTGTTCACCTGATCTGAACCCCATTGAGAACCTGTGGTCCATCATCAAATGTGAGATTTACAAGGAGGGAAAACAGTACACCTCTCTGAACAGTGTCTGGGAGGCTGTGGTTGCTGATGCACGCAATGTTGATGGTGAACTGATCAAAACACTGACAGAATCCATGGATGGCAGGCTTTTGAGTGTCCTTGCAAAGAAAGGTGGCTATATTGGTCACTGATTTGTTTTTGTTTTGTTTTTGAATGTCAGAAATGTATATTTGTGAATGTTGAGATGTTATATTGGTTTCACTGGTAAAAATAAATAATTGAAATGGGTATATATTTGTTTTTTGTTAAGTTGCCTAATAATTATACATGGTAATAGTCACCTGCACACACAGATATCCCCCTAAAATAGCTATAACTAAAAACAAACTAAAAACTACTTCCAAAACTATTCAGCTTTGATATTAATGAGTTTTTTGGGTTCATTGAGAACATGGTTGTTGTTCAATAATAAAATTAATCCTCAAAAATACAACTTGCCTAATAATTCTGCACTCCCTGTATATGTATATAATAATATACATATATATTTAAATATGCTGCCATCGCTGCGCTACTCACACCCTTTGCTGCGCTTAGGTTCTGATGCTGTCTCCGACGGCATGAGAACGACGCTTCCATAGGAGCCTATGGAAGTGTGCTCTTGTGAGAGCAATGCTTCCAAGCAATGCGAACGCGAGCTCGCATTGTTGACAACTTGTAATACCAGCACACATTAGCAAGCGCAGGTATTACACAGTGGAGTGCTCCACTTGTAATCTGGCCTTAAAGGACCAGTCAACACATTAGATTTGCATAATCAACAAATGCAAGATAACAAGACAATGCAATAGCACTTAGTCTCAACTTCAAATGAGTAGTAGATTTTTTTATAACAAATTTCAAAGTTATGTATATTTCCACTCCCCTTGTACCATGTGATAGCAATCAACCAATCACAAATGCATATATGTATAGTCTGTGAATTCTTGCACATGCTCAGTAGGATCTGGTGACTCAAAAATTGTAAATATAAAAGACTGTGTACATTTTTTTTAATGGAAGTAAATTGGAAAGTTGTTTAAAATTACATGCTGTATCTGAATCATGAAAATGTAATATAACCTGAGTATCCCTTTAAATAAGAGTGAACATCTGCTGCAGTTGTTTAATATTGCAAATGAGCCGTATCCCCTGCTCCTTCAGAGAGACATCTTTCATATTCCTGTTATCTATTGAATGTATTAGTCTACCATACTTTAGGGACCTTGCCTAAAGGATTAACATATGAAGCAGAAAGATTTGTGTATCACTGGGGCTCAGCCTTTGAGTTATAAAATAAATTTCAGTGTATTACGTTTCTTTATATCTTTCTTTATTAAAGAGACATTAAATATTAATACATGGTAGACAGAATGATAAATTCAAAACTAAGATTAGTCTGAAAATAATATGTAGATATATTTGTTCATTTATATTAGTTGTTTAAATATTTAAAAACTAAGTGTAAAGTTTTTGTGTCCATAAAGCATTGTGTACCACCATGTTGTTTCCTAGGTTTCCTTCTCAGCTGTGGCCAATACGTGGCAGTTATAAATGGGTCACTAGAATGTGCAGCGAGTGACTGTGTTAAATATAGCAGTGTTAAAGTGAATGTAAATTTTGATGCTAAAGTGTCCGGTTTTTAAAAATTTGATTAAAAACAGGGGCACTTTAATTCATCAAAATTTACATTTCACTCGTGTTGTGAAAAAATACTTACCTTTTCTTCTTGACAGCTGCTCCAGCTTCCTCCGCCCGTTGCAAAGCCTCTTCCTGGGTCTAAAATTAGGAATCTGGCTTCCTCCAATTACGGCATTGAATCAGACATTGATTCCACCCGGGGGGGGGGGAGCAGTGATTGGAGGATGACCGATCCATCATTTCTGACATCAGAAATAGCTTTGCGATGACCGGGGGAAGCTGGAGCGGCTGTCAAGTTTAAAAGGTAAGTTTTCACAATGTGTAAAATGTAAATTTTGATGAATTAAAGTGCCCCTGTTTTTAATGGAATTTTTAAAAACCGGGCACTTTAGCATCAAAATTTAAATTCACTTTAAGTACAGTATATTGTGCAGCCAATAAATTTTGCTTTCGTCTGAATTTATGTAACGAATATTAGGAGAAATTAGTTTCCACAAATTTTCGTTGGCTGCACTTTTTGTTTAATTTAAAATGAATTGAATACTGAATTTTAGTTAAATATTTACATTAGTTTTCGTTTAAACAAATGTAAATGTTTAAAGCTTTACACTTACCTTTTGTGCGCTGGAGGGTGTGTTAACCCGATCCTCCTCTTGCCAGAACCCCAGCTTATGAGCTAAAAGCAAGCTTATGCTCTCAGCACTAACTTTAGTGCAGGTCCTGGGAACCGAGCGCACACAGCCTCCTGTTAGCATGGCCAGGGCTCTGGCAAGAAGAGGATGGAGTTTGCGCGGCTCTTCAGCGCACAAAAGATAAGTATTACACCCAAAAAAATAATAAATAAATAAAGCATTGTATCCCCCCCGCCCACCTCTAAACTCTGGGATTTGTAATCAGTCCCAGTGGTTTGCGCGGTTTTCCTTGTTAAATACAGCAAACAGAATTATTTAGGTGTAACAATATATTGAATATTTGGGATTTATGACGTTTTGTGAAAGAGAATAAGCCCTAGAATGAGCATTCATGAAACATTTTTTTGATTCTATGTATGTTGCTAACCAAGTCTTATTTATATACAGACAGTTTAAACTTGAAATCCTATCTGACTATGTTTAAATTTATAGGTAACAGCTCATTAGTTGTTGGAAAAGCATTATAAAACAAAAAATTACGAGGCTTTCATTTGATTTGGGACTCTAACTATGACTTTACAACCGATTGTTTTTGCATCTTCTGTTTTTTATGCTGGAAATCAGTACTATTTATGTTACAGTCTCGCTTATATTGTGATGCTATTTTGTTTCTTTATTATGTCTGTATGTCATAACCTTATTTGCCTCAATAAAAATTATTTAAAAAAATAAAATAAATAAATAAAGCAAATGAACAAACACAGACAAATTTCTTCAGTATTTTTTTTTTTTTCATTTTCATTGGTGCATTCATTCTGATATTAATTTTGTTACAATAAAACGAATATCCGATATGCATTACAAATGCACATCTCTAGCGTTAAATCTTATTGTACACATTCACTTTTAACAGAAAATGGAAAGCCCACAGTTTTTAGAATTAAATTACAGGAAAAGAAGTACAAAATAATAATAAAAGTATATTGGAAAGTGAATGTAAATTTAGATGATAAAGTGAAAATACTTACCTTTTAATCTTGACAGCCGCTCCAGCGATTCCCTCGGTCGTCGCAAGCCTCTTCATATGGCAGAAATGACGGATCGGTCATCCTCCAACCTCGGCTTCCCCCCCCCCCCCGGGGGGAATCAATGTCTGATTCAACCCCGTGATTGGAGGAAGCCGGATTCCTCATTTTAGACCTGTGAAGAGGCTTGTGACGACCGAGGGAATCGCTGGAGCGGCTGTCAAGATTAAAAGGTAAGTATTTTCACAACACAAGTGAAATGTAGATTTTGATGAATTAAAGTGCCCCTGTTTTTAATCAGATTTTTAAAAACCGGGTGCTTTATCATCTAAATTTACATTCACTTTAATAATGTCCTTATAAATTTGTTATGGAAACATATAAGCC